>NC_141921.1:50777916-51038278 GCF_057802395.1 Ceratotherium simum simum | reverse complement strand
CCTAGCCTAGCTAGCTGGCCTAGCCTAGCCTGGCCTAGCCTAGCCTGGCCTAGCCTGGCCTGGCTGGCTGGCACAGGCCTGGCACAGCCACAGCCTGGCCTGGCCTTGGCCTGGCCCTGGCCTGGCCTGGCCTGGCCTGGCCTGGCCTGGCCTGGCCTGGCCTGGCCTGGCCTGGCCTGGCCTGGCCTGGCCTGGCCTGGCCTGGCCTGGCCTGGCCTGGCCTGGCCTGGCCTGGCCTGGCCTGGCGCCTGGCCTGGCCTGGCCTGGCCTGGCCTGGCAGCCTGGCCTGGCCTGGCCTGGCCTGGCCTGGCCTGAGCTGGCCTGGCCTGGCCTGGCCTGGCACAGCCTGGCCTGGCCAGGCCTGGCCTGGCCCCTGGCCTGGCCTGGCCTGGCCTGGCCTGGCCCCTGGCCTGGCCTGGCCTGGCCTGGCCTGGCCCTGGCCTGGCCTGGCCTGGCCTGGCCTGGCCTGGCCTGGCCTGGCCTGGCCTGGCCTGGCCTGGCCTGGCCTGGCCTGGCCTGGCCTGGCCTGGCCTGGCCTGGCCTGGCCTGGCCTGGCCTGGCCTGGCCTGGCCTGGCCTGGCCTGGCCTGGCCTGGCCTGGCCTGGCCTGGCCTGGCCTGGCCTGGCCTGGCCGGGCCTGGCCTGGCCTGGCCTGGCTGGCCCCGGGCCTGGCCTGGCCTGGCCTGGCCTGGCCTGGCCTGGCCTGGCCTGGCCTGGCCTGGCCTGGCCTGGCCTGGCCTGGCCTGGCCTGGCCTGGCCTGGCCTGGCCTGGCCAGGCCTGGCCTGGCCTGGCCAGGCCTGGCCTGGCCTGGCCTGGCCTGGCCTGGCCTGGCCTGGCCGGGCCTGGCCTGGCCGGGCCTGGCCTGGCCGGGCCTGGCCGGCAGCCGGGCCTGGCCTGGCCTAGGCCTGGCCTGGCCGGCCTGGCCTGGCCGGGCCTGGCCTGGCCTGGCCAGGCCTGGCCTGGCCTGGCCTGGCCTGGCCTGGCCTGGCCTGGCCTGGCCTGGCCTGGCCTGGCCTGGCCTGGCCTGGCCTGGCCTGGCCTGGCCTGGCCTGGCCTGGCCTGGCCCTGGCCGGGCCTGGCCTGGCCTGGCCGGGCCCTGCCTGGCCTGGCCTGGCCTGGCCTGGCCGGGCCTGGCCTGGCCTGGCCTGGCCTGGCCTGGCCTGGCCTGGCCTGGCCTGGCCGGGCCTGGCCGGGCCTGGCCGGGCCTGGCCTGGCCTGGCCTGGCCTGGCCTGGCCTGGCCTGGCCTGGCCTGGCCGGGCCGGGCCTGGCCTGGCCTGGCCTGGCCTGGCCTGGCCTGGCCTGGCCTGGCCAGGCCTGGCCTGGCCGGGCCTGGCCTGGCCTGGCCTGGCCAGGCCTGGCCTGGCCTGGCCTGGCCGGGCCTGGCCTGGCCGGGCCTGGCCAGGCCTGGCCTGGCCTGGCGGGCCTGGCCTGGCCTGGCCTGGCCTGGCCGGGCCTGGCCTGGCCTGGCACAGCCTGGCCTGGCCTGGCCTGGCCGGGCCTGGCCTGGCCTGGCCTGGCCCTGGCCTGGCCAGGCCTGGCCTGGCCTGGCACAGCCTGGCCTGGCCTGGCCAGCCTGGCCTGGCCTGGCCTGGCCTGGCCTGGCCTGGCCTGGCCTGGCCTGGCCTGGCCTGGCCTGGCCTGGCCTGGCCGGGCCGGGCCGGGCCTGGCCTGGCCTGGCCTGGCCTGGCCCTGGCCGGGCCTGGCAGCCTGGCCTGGCCTGGCCGGGCCTGGCCAGCCGGGCCTGGCCTGGCCTGGCCTGGCCTGGCCGGGCCTGGCCTGGCCTGGCCGGGCCTGGCCAGGCCTGGCCTGGCCTGGCCAGGCCGGGCCTGGCCTGGCCTGGCCGGGCCTGGCCGGGCCTGGCCTGGCCTGGCCTGGCCGGGCCTGGCCGGGCCGGGCCTGGCCGGGCCTGGCCGGGCCTGGCCGGGCCTGGCCTGGCCAGGCCTGGCCTGGCCTGGCCTGGCCTGGCCTGGCCGGGCCCTGGCCTGGCCTAGCCTGGCCGGGCCGGGCCTGGCCTGGCCGGGCCTGGCCTGGCCTGGGCCCTGGCCTGGCCGGGCCTAGCCTGGCCGGGCCTGGCCTGGCCGGGCCTGGCCTGGCCTGGCCGGGCCTGGCCGGGCCGGGCCTAGCCTGGCCTGGCCGGGCCTGGCCTGGCCGGGCCTGGCCTGGCCTGGCCTGGCCCTGGCCGGGCCTGGCCTGGCCTGGCCTGGCCGGGCCGGGCCTGGCCTGGCCTGGCCGGGCCTGGCCTGGCCAGGCCTGGCCTGGCCTGGCCTGGCCTGGCCGGGCCTGGCCGGGCCTAGCCTGGCCTGGCCTGGCCTGGCCGGGCCTGGCCTGGCCTGGCCTGGCCAGGCCTGGCCGGGCCTGGCCTGGCCTGGCCTGGCCTGGCCTGGCCTGGCCGGGCCTGGCCCTGGCCGGGCCTGGCCTGGCCGGGCCTGGCCGGGCCTGGCCAGGCCTGGCCGGGCCAGGCCTGGCCTGGCCTGGCCGGGCCTGGCCAGGCCGGGCCTGGCCTGGCCCTGGCCGGGCCTGGCCGGGCCAGGCCTGGCCTGGCCTGGCCTGGCCTGGCCCTGCCGGGCCTGGCCTGGCCTGGCCGGGCCCTGGCCTGGCCGGGCCTGGCCTGGCCTGGCCTGGCCTGGCCTGGCCGGGCCTGGCCTGGCCTGGCCGGGCCTGGCCGGGCCAGGCCTGGCCTGGCCTGGCCAGGCCTGGCCGGGCCAGGCCTGGCCTGGCCTGGCCGGGCCTGGCCAGGCCTGGCCTGGCCTGGCCTGGCCGGGCCTGGCCTGGCCAGGCCTGGCCTGGCCTGGCCAGGCCTGGCCGGGCCTGGCCTGGCCTGGCCTGGCCTGGCCTGGCCTGGCCTAACCTGGCCGGGCCTGGCCTGGCCTGGCCTGGCCTAGCCTGGCCTGGCCTGGCCGGGCCTGGCCTGGCCTGGCCGGGCCTGGCCTGGCCTGGCCTGGCCTGGCCTAGCCTGGCCTGGCCTGGCCGGGCCTGGCCTGGCCTGGCCTGGCCTGGCCTGGCCGGGCCTGGCCTGGCCTGGCCTGGCCGGGCCGGGCCTGGCCTGGCCTGGCCTGGCCTGGCCTGGCCGGGCCTGGCCTGGCCTGGCCGGGCCTGGCCTGGCCGGGCCTGGCCTGGCCTGGCCTGGCCTGGCCTGGCCGGGCCTGGCCTGGCCTGGCCTGGCCTGGCCTGGCCGGGCCTGGCCTGGCCTGGCCTGGCCGGGCCTGGCCTGGCCCTGGCCTGGCCTGGCCGGGCCTGGCCTGGCCTGGCCTGGCCGAGGCCTGGCCTGGCCTGGCCTGGCCTGGCCTGGCCTGGCCTGGCCTGGCCTGGCCTGGCCTAGCCTGGCCTGGCCTGGCCTAGCCTGGCCTGGCCTGGCCTGGCCGGGCCTGGCCTGGCCTGGCCTGGCCTGCCTGGCCGGGCCTGGCCTGGCCTAGCCTGGCCTGGCCTGGCCTGGCCTGGCCTGGCCTAACCTGGCCGGGCCTGGCCGGGCCTGGCCTGGCCTGGCCTGGCCTGGCCTGGCCGGGCCTGGCAGCCTGGCCTGGCCTGGCCAGGCCTGGCCGGGCCTGGCCTGGCCGGGCCTGGCCGGGCCTGGCCTGGCCTGGCCTGGCCTGGCCTGGCCGGGCCTGGCCTGGCCAGGCCTGGCCTGGCCGGGCCTGGCCGGGCCTGGCCTGGCCGGGCCGGGCCTGGCCTGGCCTGGCCTGGCCTGGCCTGGCCTGGCCTGGCCCTGGCCGGGCCTGGCCTGGCCTGGCCTGGCCGGGCCTGGCCTGGCCTGGCCGGGCCTGGCCGGGCCCTGGCCGGGCCTGGCCTGGCCTGGCCTGGCCTGGCCTGGCCTGGCCTGGCCTGCCTGGCCTGGCCTGGCCGGGCCTGGCCTGGCCTGGCCTGGCCTGGCCGGGCCTGGCCTGGCCTGGCCGGGCCTGGCCGGGCCTGGCCTGGCCTGGCCTGGCCTGGCCCTGGCCTGGCCGGGCCGGGCCTGGCCTGGCCTGGCCTGGCCGGGCCTGGCCTGGCCTGGCCTGGCCTGGCCGGGCCTGGCCGGGCCTGGCCTGGCCTGGCCTGGCCAGGCCTGGCCGGGCCTGGCCTGGCCTGGCCTGGCCGGGCCCTGGCCGGGCCTGGCCTGGCGGGCCTGGCCTGGCCTGGCCTGGCCTGGCCTGGCCTGGCCTGGCCCTGGCCTGGCCTGGCCTGGCCTGGCCTGGCCTGGCCTGGCCTGGCCTGGCCTGGCCGGGCCTGGCCGGGCCGGGCCTGGCCTGGCCTGGCCTGGCCGGGCCGGGCCTGGCCTGGCCCTGCCGGGCCTGGCCTGGCCGGGCCTGGCCTGGCCTGGCCTGGCCTGGCCTGGCCCTGGCCTGGCCTGGCGGGCCTGGCCTGGCTGCCTGGCCTGGCCGGGCCTGGCCCTGGCCGGGCCTGGCCTGGCCTGGCCTGGCCTGGCCGGGCCTGGCCGGGCCTGGCCTGGCCTGGCCGGGCCTGGCCTGGCCTGGCCTGGCCGGGCCGGGCCGGGCCTGGCCTGGCCTGGCCTGGCCTGGCCTGGCCTGGCCTGGCCGGACCTGGCCTGGCCTGGCCTGGCCGGGCCTGGCCTGGCCGGGCCTGGCCTGGCCTGGCCTGGCCTGGCCTGGCCGGCCGGGCCTAGCCTGGCAGCCCTGCCCTGGCCTGGCCTATTCTTGGCCGGGCCGGGCCTGGCCTAGCCTGGCCTGGCCTAGCGGGCCTGGCCTGCTGGCCTGGCCGGGCCGGGCCTGGCCCGGGCCTGGCCGGGCCACTGGCCCTGGCCTGGCCGGGCCTGCCTAGGCCTGGCCCTGGCCTGCTGGCCAGGGCCGAACTGCGGGCCGGGCCAGGCCACAGCCTGGCCGGGCCTGGCCGGGCCAGGCGGGCCTGGCCTAGCCTGGCCGGGCCAGGCCTGGCCTGGCCCCTGGCCAGGCCTGGCCGGGCCTGGCCTGCCGGGCCCTGGCCGGGCCTGGCCGGGCCTGGCCTGGCCTAGGCCTGGCCTGCCGGGCCGGGCCGGGCCTGGCCTGGTCCCAGCACTGGCCTAGCCTGGCCAGGCCTGGCCGGGCCTGGCCGAACCCGAACCTGCCTGGCCGGGCCTGGCCAGGGCCGCCCTGGCCAGGCCTGGCCAGGGGCCGGGCCTGGCCTGGCCTGGCCGGGCCTGGCCCTAGCCTGCCCTGGCCGGCGCCTGGCCGGGCCTAGCCAGCCTAGCCCTGGCCTGGCCGGGCCTGGAACCGGGCCGGGCCTGGCCGGGCCTGGCCTGGCCTGGCCTGGCCGGGCCGGGCCGGGCCGGGCCTGGCCGGGCCTGGCCCTGGGGCCGGGCCCGGGCCTGGCCGGGCCTGGCCGAGGCCTGGCCTGGCCTGGCCGAGGCCTGGCGGGCCTGGCCTGGCCGGGCCAGGCCTGGCCCTGCCCGCCTGGCCTGGCCTGCCCGGGCCCTGGCCCGGGCCGGGCCGGGCCTGGCCGGGCCTGGCCCGGGCCTGGCCTGGCTGCTGGCCTGGCCAGGCCTGGCCGGGCCTGCCCGGGCCGGGCCGGGCCTGGCCAGGCCGAGGCCGGGCCGGGCCAGAGCCTGGCCTGGCCCGGGCCTAGGGCGGGCCAGGCTGGCCAGGCCTGGCAGGCCAGGCCCTGGCCCGGAGCCTGGGCCCTAGCCTGCGGCCGCCTGGCGGGCCGGGCCTGGCCAGGCCGGGCCGGGCCTGGCCTGGCCTGGCAGGCCTGGCCTGGCCTGGCCGGGCCTGCCCGGAGCCTGGCCGGGCCTGGCCCGGGCCAGGGCCTGCCTGGGCCTGGCCTGCGGGCTGGCCAGGCTGGCCGGGCCTGGCCAGGCCTGGCCCGGGCCGGGCCTGGCCGGGCCTGGCCGGGCCTGGCCCGGGCCCGGGCCGGGCCTGGCCTGGCCTGGCCAGGCTGGCCCGGGCCAGGCCTGGCCTGGCTGGCAGGCCTGGCCGGGCCTGGCCTGGCCGAGCCTAGCCCGGGCCAGGCCTGGCCGGGCCGGGCCGGGCCTGGCCAGCCTGCCTGGCCTGGCTGGCCAGGCCTGGCCTGGCCGGGCCGGGCCTGGCCTGGCCAGGCCTAACGCCTGGCTGGCCGGGCCTGGCCGGGCCTGGCACAGGCCTGGCCTGGCAGGGCCTAGCCTGCCTTGAACCTGGCCCCTGGCCACTTCTGGCCTGGCTGGAACCCTGCCGGGCCTGGCCGGGCCTGGCCTAACCTGGCGGGAACCTAGCCTGGCCAGGCCGGGCCTGGCCTTGCCGGGCCTAACCTGGCCGGGCCAGGGCCTGGCCGGGCCTGGCCGGGCCTGGCCTGGCCCGGGCGCTGCGGGCCTGGCCGGGCCTGGCCTGGCCGAACTGGCGAGGCCTACTGGCCGGGCCTGGCCTGGCCGAGGCCCTGGCCGGGCCTGGGCCTGGCCTGGCCTGGCAGGCCTGGCCTGGCGGGCCAGGCCGGGCCGGCGCGGGCCTGGCGCTGGCCTGGCCTGCCCGGGCCTGGCCTGGCCGGGCCTGGCCTGGGCCTGGCCAGGCCGGGCCTGGCCTGGGCCTGGCCTGGCCTGGCCAGGCCGGGCCTGGCCAGGCCCGGGCCTGGCCGGGCCTGGCCTGGCCAGGCCTGGCCTGGCCTGGCCGGGCCTGGCCTGGCCCGGGCCTGGCCGGGCCCTGGCTGGCCTGGCCTAACCGGGCCCGGGCCAGGCCTGGCCTGGCCCTGGCCGGGCCTGGCCGGGCCCGGGCCGGGCCGGGCAGGCCTGCCCCTGGCCAGGCCTGGCCTAGGCTGGCCGGGCCTGGCCTAGCCTGGCGGGCCGGGCGGCCGGGCCTAAGGCCTGGCAGACTGGCCGGAGCTGGCCGGGCCGGGCCGGGCCTAGCCCTAGCCAGGCCTGGCCACCTCGAACCTGGCCTAGGCCTAGCCTGGCGGGCCTGGCGAGGCCAGGCCGGGCTGGCCGGGCCTTGGCCGGGCCGGGCCTAGCTGGCCGGGCCCCGGGCGAACCTGGCCTAGGTCCGGGCGGGCCCAGGCCCCTGCCGGGCCTGGCCGGGCCTGGCCGGGCCGGGCCAGGCCGGGCCTGGCCCGGGCCGGGCCTGGCCTGGCCGGGCCTGGCCGGGCCAGGCCGGGCCCCCGGCCGGGCCTGGCCTAGGCCTAAGGCCAGGCCCTGGCGGGCCCGGGCCTGGCCAGGCCTGCCGGGCAGGCCTGGCTGGCCGGGCCTGGCCAGGCCTGGCCGGGCCCAGGCCTGGCCTGCCCCGGGCCGGGCCGGGCCCGGGCCGGGCCGGGAACCTGGCTAAGGGCCCTGGCCAGGCAGACCGGGCTGGCCAGACCTAAGCCGGGCCTGGCCAGGCCTGGCCGAACCCGGGCCTAACCGGGCCCTAACCTAACCTGCCAGGCCTAACCTGGCCGGGACCTGGCCGGGCCGGGCCTAGGCCGGGCCTAACCTAGCTAGCCGGGCCTGGCCCGCAGGCCGGGCTGGCAACCTAACCGGGCCTAGCCGGGCCCTGGCGGGCCGGGCCTTTGGCCTAAAGGCCTGCTTCAGGCCGGGCCGGGCCCTGGCCTAGCCCCGGGCCTGGCAGACCTGGCCTGGCTTGCCTGCCCTAGCAGGCCTGGCCGAGGCCTGGCCGGGCCTGGCCTGGCCTGGCCAGGCCTGCCGGGCCTGGCCAGGCCTGGCCGGGCCTGGCCTGGCCTGCCTGGCCTGGCCTGGCCTGGCCTGGCCTGGCCGGGCCTGGCCGAGGCCTGGCCCTGTCTGGCCTGGCCGGGCCTGGCACCAGCTGGCCGGGCCGGGCCTGGCCGGGCCTGGCCTGGCCGGGCCGGGCCCTGGCCGGGCCTGGCCTGGCCTGGCCCTGGCCGGGCCTGGCCGGGCCTGGCCTGGCCTGGCCGGGCCTGGCCTGGCCGGGCCGAGGCCTGCCTAGCCTGGCCGAGGCCTGGCCTAACCTGGCCGGGCCGGGCCTGCCCTGGCCCAACCTGGCCTGAAGCCTGGCCCCTGGCCGGGCCTGGCCTAGCCGCCTGGCCAGGCCTGGCCTAGCCTGGCCGGGCCTAACCGGGCCTGGCCTGAACCTGCTTGAAGGCCTGGCCGGGCCTAACCAGGCCTAACCGGGCCCTGGCCCTGGCCTGGCCTAGCACCCTGGCCGAACCTAGCCTAGCCGACCCTAACCTGGCCTAGCCTGGCCGAGGCCGGGCTGGCCGGGCCTGGCCTGGCAGCTGCCCTGGCCCTGCCGGGCCTGGCCGGGCCGGGCTGGCTGCCGGGCCAGGCCTGCCTGGCCGGGCCGGGCTGCGAGGCCTGGCCGGGCCTGCCGGGCCTGGCCGAGGCCGGGCCTGGCCGGGCCTGGCCTGGCCTGGCCTGGCCGGGCCGGGCCGGGCCTGGCCTGGCACAACCTGCCTGGCCAGGCCTGCCGGGCCTGGCCGGGCCTGGCCTGGCCGGGCCGGGCCTGGCCTGGCCTAGGGCCTGGGGCCGGGCCCTGGCCCCTGCCTGGCCGGGCCTGGCCCTGCCGGGCCTGGCCGGGCCAGGCCGGGCCTGGCCTGCCTGGCCTGGCAGCACAGCCGGGCCTGGCCGGGCCGGGCCTGCCGGGCCTGGCCAGGCCCTGGCCTGCCGGGCCGGGCCTGGCCTGGCCTGGCCTGGCCCTGCTGGCCGGGCCGGGCCTGGCCGAACCTGGCCTGCCTGGCCGGGCGAACTGGCCGGGCCTGGCCTGGCCTGGCCGGGCCTGGCCTGGCCTGGCCTGCCTGGCCGGGCCTAGACCCTAACCTGGCCGGGCCTAACCTGCCTAACCTAAACTGCCCGAAGACCCTAAGCGGGCCACTACCCTGCCCCGGGCCTGGCCTAGCCGGGCCTGAAGCCTAACCGTGCTGCCCTGGCGAACGCCAGGCCTGGCCTAAGGCCTGGCCAGGGCCTGGCTGGAACCTAACCCTAACCGGGCCGGGCCGGGCCGGAGCCTGGCCCCGGGCCTGGCCTAGGCCTGGCCCGGGCCTGGCCGGGCCTGGCCGCGCCCAGGCCGGGCCCTGGCCTGGCCTGGCCAGGCCGGGCCGGGCCCTGGCCGGGCCTGGCTGCCCTGGCCGGGCCTGGCCCGGGCCGGGCCTCTTGCCGGGCCTGGCCAGGCCGGGCCAGGCCTGGCGGGCCAGGCCTGGCCAGGCTGGCCGGGCCAGGCCTGGCCGGGCCAGGCCTAGGCCGGGCCTGGCCTGGCCGGGCCTGGCCGGGCCAGGCCGGGCCTGGCCGAGGCCGGGCCTGGCCGGGCCGGGCCTAGCCGGGCCAGGCCTGGCCGGGCCGGGCCAGGCCGGGCCGGGCCAGGCTGGCCAGGCTTGCCTGGCCTGGCCAGGCCCTAGCGGGCCCGGGCCAGGCCTGGCCGGGCGGGCTAACCGGGCCCAGGCCGGGCCTGCCCTCGGGCCGGGCCTGGCAGCCAGGCCCGGGCCTAAGCCCCTAACCTAAGGCCTGGCCGGGCCGAACTGCCAGGGCCGGGCCCTGGCCAGGCCTGGCCTGGCTGCCCGGGCCCGAACCTGGCCAGAACCTAACCTAAGCCTGGCCGGGCCGGGCTAAGGCTAGCAGGCCTGGCCAGGCCTGCGCCTGCCAGGCCCTGCCGGGCCCGGGCCTACCGAACCTAGCCCTGCCCGGGCCTAGCACTGGAGGCCGGGCCAGGCCGGGCCTGGCACGGGCCAGGCCGGGCCTGGCCTGGAGCCTAGCGGGCCAGGCCAGGCCCTGGCCGGGCCAGGGCCTGGCCTGGCTGGCCAGGCCTGGCCGGGCCTGGCCAGGCCTGCCCGGGCCCTGCCGGGCCTGGCCGGGCTGGGCCTGGCCTGGCCGGGCCTGGCCAGGCCTAGGGCCTGGGCCTCGGGCCGGGCCTGGCTTTCTGCCGGGCCTGGCCGGGCCAGGCCCTGCGCCTCGGGCCTGCCTGGCCCTGCACAACCTGCCACAACTGGCCAGGCCTGCCAGGCCGGGCCTGGCCTGGCCGGGCCCCTGGCCTGGCCGGGCCGGGCCTAAGGCCGGGCCAGGCCTGGCCAGGCCTCTAAGGCCGGGCCTAAGCTGGCCGGGCCTGGCCTGGCCAGGCCGGGCCTGGCCTGGCCTGGCCGGGCCTGGCCTGGCCTGGCCTGGCCTGGCCTGGCACAACCTGGCCTGGCCAGGCCTGGCCTGGCCGGGCCTGGCCTGGCCTGCCTGGCCAGGCCTGGCCGAGGGCCTGGCGGGCCTGCTGGCCGGGCCTAGCACAACCTGGCAAACCCGGGCCTGGCCGAACCTGGCAGAGGCCGGGCCGGGAACCGGCGAACCTAACTTGAACCCTGGCCTGGCCGGGCCTAACCTGCCTGGCCAGGGCCTGGCCTGGGCCTGCGGGCCCTGGCCTGGGCCCTAGCCTATGGCCTAACCCTGGCCGGGCCTGCTGCTAGCCGGGCAGGCCGGGCCGGGCCTTTGCGCCTGGCCCCTGGCCACTGCTTGAGGCCGGGCCGGGCCTGGCCGAAGGCCTGGCCGGGCCAGGCCCTGGCCGGGCCTAGCCAGGCCTGGCCCGGGCCTAGGGCCTAGCTGGCCCGGGCCGAACCTGGCCTGGCCTGGCCTGGCCGGGCCTGGCCGGGCCTGGCCTAACCTAGCTGCCCGGGCCTGGCCTGGCCTGCTTACAGCGGCAACCAAGGCCTAGCCTGCCTGGCCCTAAGCTGGCCTGGCGAGGCCTGGCCTAGCCGGGCCTGGCCTAACCCTGGCGGGCCTGGCCTGGCCTGGCCTGGCCGGGCCTGGCCGGGCCGGGCCTGGCCGGGCCTGGCCTGGCCCGGGCCTGGCTGGCCGGGCCGGGCCGGGCCTGGCCGGGCCTGGCCTGCTGGCCTGGCCGGGCCTGGCCGGGCCGGGCCTGGCCTGGCCCGGGCCTGGCCTGCCTTGAACCTGGCCTGGCCTGGCCTGCTGGGGCCGAGGCCTGGCCTGGCCTGGCCCCTGCACAGCCTAACCAGGCCAACCGGGCCCTGGCCTGGCCTGGCCTGGCCACCAGAACCTGGCCTGGCTGGCCTGGCACAACCTAACCTGGCCTGGCCCTGGCCGAAGCACAGCTGGCCGGGCCTGGCACGGGGGCCTGGCCAGGGCCTAGCCTGGCCGGGCGGGTTTCTTCGGGCCTAGCCTGGCCAGGCCTGGCAGGCCCAGGCAGCCTGGCCCTGGCCGGGCCGGGCCTGGCCGGGCCAGGCCGGGCCTGGCCTGGCCTGGCCTGGCTGCCCTGGCCTGGCCAGGCCGGGCCCTGGCCGGGCCTGGCCTGGCCTGGCCGGGCCGGGCCTGCCGGGCCTGGCCTAACTTCTTTATTTGGCCGGGCCTGGCCGGGCCAGGCCAGGCCTGCCGGGCCGGGCCAGGCCGGGCCCTGGCCTGGCCAGGCCTGGCCCGGGCCTGCCTGGCCTGGCCGGGCCAGGCCTGGCCGGGCCTGGCCCTGGCCGGGCCCTGGCCGAGGCCTGGCCAGGCCTGGCCGGGCCACTGTGCCCTGGCCGAGGCCGGGCCCGGGCCAGGCCTGGCTGGTTCCGGGCCCTGCCGGGCCCGGGCGGGCTGCTGCCAGGCGGGCCTGGGGCCCTGGCCAGGCCGGGCCTGGCCTAGACCTGGCCTGGCCGGGCCGGGCCTGGCCTAGCCCTGCCGAACCTAACCGGGCCGGGCCTGCCTGGCCGGGCCTGGCCCCGGGCCTAACACAGGCTAGGGACGGGCGGGCCTGCCGGGCCTAACCCCCTTCGGGCCTGGCTGCCGGGCCTGGCCAGCCGGGCCAGGCCGGGCCGGGCCCTGGCAGGCTGGCCTGGCGGGCCAGGCCTGGCCGGGCCGGGCTGGCCTGGCCGGGCCTAGGCCTGGCAGGCCGGGCCGGGCCGAAGGCCTGGCCAGGCCTGGCCTGGCCGGGCCAAGGGCCGGGCCCTGGCCTAGGGCCCTGGCCCGGGCCGGCCTGCCTGCCCTGGCGGGCGGGGCCTGGCCGGGCCTGGCCGGGCCTAGCTGCGAGCCCTAAGCCTGGCCGACCTGGCCGGGCCCTGGCCTGGCCCTGGCCCTGGCCTGGCCGAGGCCTGCCCGGGCCTGGCCTGGCCTGGCCGAAGGCCGAGGCCGGCGGGCCGGGCCTGGCCGAGGCCTGCCCCTGCCTGGCCGGGCCTGCCGGGCCAGGCCTGGCCAGGGCCGGGCCTAGCCCTGGCCGGGCCAGGCCACTGGCCTGGCCTGGCTTTGCCTGGCGAGGCCCGCCTGGCCTGGCCGGGCCTGGGCAGACCTGGCCAGGCCCTGGCCGGGCCTGGCCTGGCCTGGCCTGGCCTGGGGCCTGGCCTGGCCTGGCCTGGCCTGGCCTGGCCTGGCCGGGCCTGGCCTGGCCTGGCCTGGCCTAGCCTGGCCGGGCCGGGCCTGGCCTGGCCTGGCCTGGCCTGGCCGGGCCTGGCCTGGCCTGGCCGGGCCTCCAGGCCCGGGCCGGGCCTGGCCGGGCCTGCCCTGGCCGGGCCGGGCCTGGCCAGGCCGGGCCTGGCCGGGCCTGGCCTGGCCGGGCCTGGCCTGGCCTGGCGGGCCGGGCCTGGCCTGGCCTGGCCAGGCCTGGGCCTGGCCGGGCCTGGCCTGGCTGCCTGGCCGGGCCTGGCCGGGCCTGGCCTGGCCTGGCCTGGCCGGGCCCTGGCCTGGCCTGGCCTGGCCGGGCCTGGCCGGGCCCTGGCCGGGCCAGGCCGGGCCTGGCCGGGCCGGGCCTGGCCTGGCCTGGCCTGGCCCGGGCCTGGCCGGGCCTAGCCCTGGCCTGGCCGGGCCTGGCCAGGCCTGGCCCTGGCCCGGGCCTGGCCGGGCCTGCCTAGCCTGGCTGGCCTGCCGGGCCGGGCCTGGCCGGCCTGGCCTGGCAGGCCTGCCCGGCCTGCCAGGCCTGGCCGGGCCTAGCCCTGCCGGGCCCTGGCCGGGCCAGGCCTAGCAGGCCAGGCCTGGCCTGGCCGGGCCCTGGCCGGGCCCGGGCCAGGCCTGGCCGGGCCTGGCCGGGCCTGGCCTGGCCTGGCCCGGGCCTAGCCTGGCCAGGCTGGCCGGGCCTGCCGAACCCTGGCCTGGCCTGGCCAGGCCTGGCCGGGCCTGGCCTGGCCTGCCAGGCCTGGCCTAGCCTGGCGGGCCTGGCCTGGCCGGGCCTGGCCTGCCTGGCAGGCCTGCCTGGCCGGGCCGGGCCTGGCCAGGCTGGCCGGGCCGGGCCTGGCCCCTAGCCTGGCCTGGCCAGGCCCGGGCCGGGCCGGGCCTGCCTGGCCTGGCGGGCCGGGCCGGGCCGGGCCTGGCCTGGCCTGGCCCTGGCCTGGCCAGGCCGGGCCGGGCCGGGCCTGGCCTGGCCTGCCCTGGCCGGGCCTGGCCTGGCCAGGCCAGGCCTGGCCAGGCCTGGCCTGGCCTGGCCTGGCCGGGCCTGGCCTGGCCTGGCCTGGCCGGGCCTGGCCTGGCCCTACCTGGCCCAGCCTGGCCTGGCCTGGCTGGCCGGGCCTGGCCTGGCCTGCCTGGCCTGGCCTGGCCCGGGCCGGGCCTGGCCGGGCCTGGCGGGCCGGGCCTGGCCTGCCCTGCCAGGCCGGGCCGGGCCTGGCCTGCCTAGCCCTGGCCGGGCCTGGCCTGGCCCTAGCCTGGGCCCTGGCCGGGCCCTGCCGGGCCTGCTGCACAGCCTGGCCTGGCCCTGGCCTGGCCTGGCCTGGCCTGGCCGGGCCTGGCCTGGCCTGGCCTGGCCTGGCCTAGCTGCCGAACCCTGGCCTGCCGGGCCTGGCCCTGGCCTGGCCTGGCCTGGCCTGGCCTGGCCTGGCCGGGCCTAGCCTAGCTGGCTGGCCTGGCCTGGCCCTGGCCGGGCCCTGGCCTGGCCTGGCCGGGCCTGGCGGGCCTGGCGGGCCGGGCCTGGCCTGGCCGGGCCTAGCCTGGCCCTGGCCTGGCCTGGCCGGGCCGGGCCTGGCCTGGCCGGGCCGGGCCTGGCCTGGCCAGGCCGGGCCTGGCCGGGCCGGGCCTGGCCTGGCCCGGGCCTGGCCGGGCCTAGCCTGGCCTGGCCTGGCCGGGCCTGCCTAGCCTGGCCGGGCCTGGCCGGGCCTGGCCCTGGCCCTGGCCTGGCCCTGGCCTGGCCTGGCCGGGCCTGGCCTGGCCGGGCCTGGCCTGGCCTGGCCTGCTTCCTAGCCTGGCCAGGCCTGGCCTGGCCACAGCAGCCTGGCCTGGCCGGGCCAGACCTGGCCTGGCCTGGCCTGGCGGGCCTGGCCTGGCCTGGGCCCGGGCCTGGCCGGGCCTGGCCCAGGCCTGGCCTGGCAGACCTGGCCCAGGCCGGGCCTAGCCGGGCCGGGCCAGGCCTAGCCTGGCCTAACCCTAGCCCTGGCCAGGCCTGGCCGGGCCAGGCCGGGCCTGGCAGACCCAGGCAGCCGGGCCCTGGGCCGGGCCGGGCCTAGCCCGGGCCAGGCCTGGCCCGGGCCTGGCCCTAGCGGCCTGGCCAGGCCTAGCCAGGCCTGGCCCGGGCCTGGCCTGGCCAGGCCTGGCGGGCCTGGCCCTAGCCCCTGGCCGGGCCGGGCCTAGGCCCGGGCCAGGCCTAACCCGGGCCAGGCCGGGCGGGCCTGGCCAGGCCTGGCCTGGCCTGCCCGGGCCGGGCCGGGCCGGGCCCTGGCCTGGCCTGGCCTAGCTGCCCTGGCCGGGCCGGGCCTAGGCCGGGCCAGGCCGAGCCTGGCCGGGCCTGGCAGGCCGGGCCTGCCAGCCGGGCCTAGCCTGGCAGGGCCTAGCCTTGAAGCCTGGCCTGGCGGGCCTAGCCGGGCCGGGCCTGGCTGGCCTGGCCAGGCTGGCGGGCCTGGCCGGGCCTGGCCCGGGCCTGGCCTGGCCTGGCCTGGCCGAACCCCTGGCCGGGCTGGCCGGGCCGGGCAGACCTGGCCTGGCCTGGCCTGGCCTGGCCGGGCCTGGCCGCCTGGCCCTGGCCTGGCCCTGGCCTGGCCGGGCCTGGCCAGACGAACCTGGCCTGGCCTGGCCGGGCCTGGCAGGCCACTGGCCCGGGCCTGGCCTAACCTGGCCGAACCGGGCCTGGCCGGACCCTGGCCTGGCCGGGCCTAGCCGGGCCTGGCCTGGCCTGGCAGACCCTGGCCGGGCCTGGCCGGACCCTGGCCGGGCCTGGCCTGGCCTAACCTGGCAGCCTGGCCGGGCCTGGCTGCCTAGCCTGGCCGAGGCCCTTGAGCCTAGCCCCGGGCCTAACCTAGCCGGGCCTGGCCTGGCCTGGCTAACCTGCCGGGCCGGGCCTGGCCTGGCCGAGGCCTAGCCGGGCCTGCCTGGCCGAGGCCTAGCCTGCCCCGGGCCTGGCCTAGCCCTGGCGAACCGGGCCTGCCTGGCCGGACCCTGCCAGGCCCTGGCCAGACCTAGCCTGGGCCTGGCCGGGCCGGGCCGGGCCTGGCCTGGCCGGGCCTAGCGGCCCCAGGCCAGGCCTGGCCTGGCCAGACCTGGCCTGGCCTGGCGGGCCAGGCCTGGCCTGGCCTAGCCTGGCCTAGCCTGGCCGAACCTAACTGCCGGGCCAGGACCAGGCCTAACCTGGCCTGGCCGGGCCTAACCGGGCCCTGGCACTGCCTAACCGGGCCGGGCCGGGCCGGGCCTAGGCCAGGCCGGGCCAGGCCTGGCCAGGCCGAACCTGCCGGGCCCGGGCCTAGCCTGGCCTGGCCGGGCCTGGCCGGGCCTGGCCAGACCTGGAACCCGGGCCTGGGCCTGCCGGGCCTAGCCTGGCCAGCTGCCCGGGCCTGGCTGGCGGGCCTGGCGAACCCTGGCCGGGCCGACCTAACGGGCCCGGGCCGAAGGCCAGGCCTGGCAGACCTGGCCAGGCCTAAGGCTGCCGGGCCGGGCCGGGCCTGCCCGGGCGGGCCCTGGCCGGGCCCAGGCCTGGCCTAACCGGGCCGGGCCGGGCCGGGCCGGGCCCTGCTGAGCGCTGGCCGGGCGGGCCAGGCGGGCGGGCGGGCCCGGGCCCTGGCCGGGCCCGGGCCTGGCCCGGGCCCGGGCCGGGCCTGGCCGGGCCTGGCGAACCTGGCCTGGCCGGGCCGGGCCAGGCCTGGCCGGGCCGGGCCCTGGCCGGGCTGGCGGGCCGAACGGGCCAGGCCTGGCCGGGCCTAACCTGCCGGGCCTGGCCGGGCCGGGCGAACCGGGCCGGGCCAGGCCCTGGCCCGGGCCGGGCCTGGCCGGGCCGGGCCTAACCGGGCCGGGCCAGACTGCCTAACCTGGCCGGGCCTAGGCCTGGCCTGGCCTGGCCGGGCCCCTGGCCCCTAGCCTGGCCTGGCGGGCCTGGCCTGGCCAGGCCTGGCCTGGCCTGGCCTGGCCCGGGCCGGGCCTGGCCGGGCCTGGCCTGGCCTGGCCTGGCGGGCCTGGCCTGGCCTGGCCGGGCCTGGCCTGCCTGGCCTGGCCTGGCCTGAACTGGCCTGGGCCCGAGCCTGGCCTGGCCTGGCCGGGCCCCTGGCCTAGCCTGGCCTGGCCTGGCCGGGCCTGGCCTGGCCGGGCCTGGCCTGCTTCTGGCCTGGCCTGCCTGGCCCTGGCCGGGCCTGGCCTAACTGGCCTGGCCTGGCCTGCTTGCCTGGCCTGGCAGACCTGGCCTGGCCTGGCCTGGCCTAGCCTGGCCGGGCCGGGCCTAGCCTGGCCTGGCCGGGCCTGGCCTAGGCCTGGCCTGGCCTTTGGCCTAGCCTTTACCAGGCCAGACCCTACCTAGCCTGGCCGGGCCCTAGCCGAGGCCTGGCCTGGCCTAACTTCTTGGCCTAACCTGGCGGGCCGAACCTAACTCCGGGCCTAACTGAACGGGCCTAACCTAGCCTAACCGGGCCGGACCTGGCGAGGCCTAGCCTGGCCCTAACTAGCCTAGCCTAACCTGGCTTCCGAGGCCTGGCCAGGCCGGGCCTGCAGGCCTAAAGCCTAAAGGCCTGGCACTAACTGCCCACTAGCCGGGCCGAACCCCTAGCGTGGCAGGCCGGGCCTAAACCTAAGCCTGGCGGGCCGGGCCTACTGCCCTAACCCCGGGCCGAGCAGCCCTAGCCTGGCCAGGCCTGGCCAGGCCTGCCCTGGCCTAGCCCTGGCAGGCCAGGCTGCCGAACCTGGCCGGGCCTGCCGAGACCTAACCTGGCCGGGCTGCCGGGCCCTGGCCAGGCCTGGCCAGGCCTGGCCGGGCCTGGCCTGGCCTGGCGGGCCTAGCCCGGGCCTGGCCTGGCCTAACCAGGCGGGCCTAACCCTGGGCCTAACCTGCCCGGGCCTAGCCCTGGCCGGGCCGGGCCTAGCCTGGCCGGGCCTGGCGAACCTAACCAGGCCAGGCCGGCCAGGCCGGGCCGGGCCTGGCCAGGCGGGCCGGGCCGGCCAGGCCGAGGCCCGGGCCGGGCCAGGCCGGGCCTGACCGGGCCCTCGGCCCGGGCCGGGCCAGGCGGGCCGATCCCTGGCGGGCCAGGCCGGGCCTAGCCAGGCCTAACCCTGGCGGGCCAGGCCGGGCCGGGCCTGCCCAGGCCAGGCCAGGCCAGGCCGAACCTGGCCTGGCAGACCGAACCCGGGCCTAGCGGGCCGGGCCGGGCTAACCCCTGCCCGGGGCCTAACGGGCGGGCCTAGCCCTAACGGGCCGAACCCTAACCGGGCCCAGACCCCTAACCCGAACCGAACCAGGCCGGGCCTGGCCAGACCCCGGCCGGGCCGGGCGGGCGGGCCAGGCCAGGCGGGCGGGCGGGCGGGCCAGGCCGGGCGAACCCCAGGCCGGGCGGGCCAGAGCCGGGCCAGGCCAGGCCTGGCTGCCTAACCCCTGCCCAACCCGGGCCCTAGCCCCCTTGCCCCAACCCCAGCCCCTTTAGCTTCAACCCCAGCCCCGGCCCCAGCTGGCCAGGCGAGACCCCAGCCCCAGCCCGGGCCCAGAACTGGCGAGCCGGGCCAGGCCAGACCAGGCCGAACCCCAGCGGGCAGGCCAGGCCGGGCGGGCCAGGCCGGGCCGGGCCTAACCCGGGCCAGGCCGGGCCAGGCCGGGCCGAACCAGGCCAGGCGAACCCTGGCCTAACCTGGCCCGGGCCAGGCCGAACCTAACCCAGGGCCTAGCCCCAGACCTAGCCCTAACCTGCCCGGGCCCGGGCCGGGCCAGGCCGGGCCTGGCCGGGCCAGAACGGGCCGAACCTAACCCGGGCCCGAACCCTAGGCCGGGCCGAGGCCTAACCAGGCCGGGCCTAGACCTAGCCTGGCCCTAACCTGGCCGGGCCCGGGCCCTGGCCTAACCTATTCCTAACCAGGCCTAACCGGGCCAGGACCGGGCGAACCGAACCCTCACCTAGCCGAACCAGGCCAGACCCGGGCCAGACCAGACCGAACCCTCACCCTCACCTTCACACTAACCCGAACCGGGCAGACCTGGGCGAACCCTGAACCCGGAGCCGAACCCGTGCCGAACCCGGGCCAGAACCCTGAACCCCCAGGCCGGGCGGGCCGAATCAGGCCCTAGCCCGAACCTGAGCCTAACCTGGCAGACCTAACCCAGGCCAGGAACCTAACCCTGCCTAACCCCTACCTAACCCCAACACCAGCCGGAACCGTGCCAACTCCAACCCCAGCCGAACCTGTACCCGAACACTCACCCGAACCCAAGCCTAACCGAACACTAAGCCCGAACCCAAGCCGGGCCAGAACCTAATGCCTAACCGTAACCACAGCACTTTTAACCCCAACCATTAGCAACCCCAACCTTAACCTAACCCTAACCCATGCTCTGACCGTAACTCTGACACCAATCTCTAACCCTAACCTAACCCGTACCCTAATCCTAACCTAATGCTCACTCTAAACCGTACACCTAACCCTAACCCTAACTCTAACCCTAAATCCTAACCCCTAACTCTATCTCCTGACCTTGACCTAATCCCTACCCCAACCCCTGACCCTGACCCTGACCTAAAGCCTCACCCTGACCTGACCCTAACCCTTAACCTAACCCCAACCCCAGCCCCTCACCTAATTCCAACCCCAACACCAACTGTAACCCTATCCCTAACCCTAACCCCTCGCCCTAGCCTAACCCCTAACCCCAATCCTAACCCTAACACCTAAACCTAACCCTAACCCTAACTCCTCGCCTCGCACACGCCCTGACCTCCCCTCACCCTAACCCTGGCCCTCTCCATCGCCCTCACCCTAAGCATAACCCTAACCCTAACCCCAGCCCTAGCCCTAACCCTCCCCCAGCCCTGACCCTAGCCCTTGCCCTAGCCACAGCCATAGTCCTAGTTCTGACCCTGACCTCGACCCTAACCCCTGACCCAAACCCCTACTCTCACCCTAACCTCTAACCCTAACCCATGTTCAATACTAACTTCACTGTGTCTATTTTCTGGAAATAGCCAGTAAGATAATTTCCAACCATGTTTTATTTAGTGAAGTGTAATTTACGTACAGTAAAATGTACAACTCATAGGTGTAAAAGCTCAATGCTTTTTTACATAAGAACAAATCCATATAATCAACACCCAGATCAAGAAATGGAATATGGCCTTTTTGGGTAATAGTCTCCCTTCCCAGAGGTAAATCTTTATTACTTCTGTCATCATAGATTTGTTTTGCCTGGTAGTGAACGTCATATAAATGGAATCATACAGTATTAACTCTTGTGTATGGCTTATTTCACTCAATAAAGTAGTTTTTGAGATTTGTACATGTTATTGTCTGCACTGGCAGTTTGTTCTTTTCTTTTTATTCTATTCTGTTCTGTTCTACTTCTGAGTAATATTCTCTTAAACTAATATGCCAAGATTTATTTGTGCATTCTTCTATTGATGGACCTCTGGATTGTTTCCAGTCGTTTAGATTATGCGTGAGGCTACTATGAACATTCTTATACAAGCCTTCTTGTGGGCATGCACACATTCATCTCTCTTGGGCACATGGCTGGTAGTGAGATTACTGGGTCATAAGACAGGTGTGTTTACCTTGATTAGAAACAGCCAAATAACTTTGCACCTCCTGCAACACACTATGAGGGTCACTATACATACTGTCAGTCCCTTAATTTTAGCCATTCTGTTGGGTGAGTAGTAGAATCGCATGGTTTTAATCTGTGATTCCTTGACGACTAATGATGTTGAACACATTTCCAGTGGCTTACTGCCTTCTCATACACCTTTTCAACCAGTATGCAAATACCTCCAAATGAAATTCTGATTAAAAAATTGCTTCACTAGAAGATGCTTTGGCCAAAGCAAATGAGCAATTTTACAAATTTAAACAACAAACTCAACTCGTTTCCTTAGTAAATCAAAGAAAAACAGCTTTTGAACCTCGTAGGAAGAAATTTTATCAGTACCTTTAACAAACACAACAGTGAAAGTCCAGGGAGTCAAGCCTTAGGTTCATGTTTCACAACTGAAGAAGCAATCTAGAATTCCTCACAATTGGTCCAAGTAGGGGACCTCAAACTGAGAATTCTGAGATACTCTCAAAGCAGCCAAGGCCTTTGGAACAAGCAAATAACCTCAGATAGTGGAGAGCTTCCACCCAAGATGTCCTGCCAAGACCCTAATAATACCTGTTTTGCTTTCCATCTGCTTGATGATAATCATTCTTCTCATTTTATGTAGACCCATGATTATCATCCACTCATAATGGCCCTTTTCTCTTTTATTTTCTCCTTACAAGAATTGTTATGTCAGAACATATTCATTCTAATGCCATTCTTAGATTATCCCAAACAGTAACCACTGCCCTCAAACTTACCAATGATCACCTGATACATGATAAACACATCTGGTCTCATAAACAATTCTGGTCTCATAAAACAAGACCACAGGGAATTACAGCCAATGCCATTTCCACTTGGATGGACAAATGACCTTGAGCAAATTAACCTCTAACTGTGCTAGTGTCCCTCTCTCCCAGAAAAATAACCAGTTATTATGATCTACGATCAGAACTTAGGTAATTCTAAATTTGAATTCAATGACCTACATAGAGCAATGGGCCAAATATTTGCCACCTGTAAGAGACGAATAATCACCAGACTAATAGTAATCCAGCTAATGCATGGCCTTGGTTCTTACCTCATGCTGTGCACAACTCCTTTTTTGCTAGGTCTCCACATACCTCTACTAGATACTACTTTTGCAGCCAGGAACCTGGTCCTGTTTGCCTCAACCAACACCTCATGCACTTTAGGAAGAATATTCTGAGACTTGTCTGTACACAGAGGCCCTAATTCTAGAAATCATCAAGACTGGAAATTTAGACTCAGATATGAGTTCCAAAATGAGGCTGCCCTTGATCATGCAGGCACTCAGGCTGGGAGAATTATGGACTCATTTATGCAAACAGTCACATCAGTGTTCCCAACAGTGTGAATCATACAAATAGAAAAGACTCAAGAAACTGTATTCGTCTGCTTGGCTGCCACAACAAAGTATCACAAACTGGGTAACTTAAACAACAGAAACTTACTGTCCCACAGTTCTCAAGGCTACTAGTCTGCTATCAAGGTGTCAGCAGTGTTGGTTCCTTCTGAGGCTGTGAGGCAGGATCTGTTCCATGCCTCTCCCCTGGCTTCTGGTGGTTTGCTAGAATCTTTAGCATTCCTTGGTTTGTAGAAGCATCACCTCAATCTCTGCCTTAATCTTCACATGGTGTTCTCCCTGTGTGGTCTGTGTCCAAATTTCCCCTTTTCATAAGGAAACAAGTCAGACTGGACTAGAGGCCCACCCTAATCATCTTAACTAATTACATCTGCAATGATCCTATTGTCAAATAACATCACATTCTGAGGTACTGGGAATTAAGAATTCGACATATGAATTTTAGGAGAACACAATTCAGCCCATAACACTAGGCAAGGTGGTGTCTGTGTCATTGCTAATACTTCCTGCTGTATTTGGATTAATGAAACAGGCAAGGTAGAACAGGCTTTTCATCACTTTAAGGAAAAAGTTACTTAACTCTCTAAGGTTGATCTTTGCAGTGTATGGGATTTATTCTCTTGGCCTGGGTTGGGAAATCTAGATTCCTGGTTCCAAAGCACCTTAGAGGGACTACAGGCAGACCTTGAAGATATTGTGAGATCGGTTCCAGATCACTGCAATAAAGTGAATTTCACAATAAAGAGAATCACACAAATTTTTTTGGTTTCCCAGTGCATATAAAAGTTATATTTACACTACAGTATACTCAATTAAGTGTGCAATAGCATTTTGTCAACGTACATACCTTAATTAAAAAATACTTTATTGCTAAAAAATGCTAACCATAATCTAAGCCTTCAGTGAGTCATAATCTTTTTGCAGGCAGAGCGTCTTGTAAAAAATGCAGTATCTACAAAGCACAATAAAATGAGGTATGGCTGTGTTAGTTATCCTTTGTTGCTGTTGTGGCTTTGTCATAGTGGTCATGATGCTGGTCCCCTACGTCCAGTTTTAACTGTTTCTACATAGTCGCTCACTCATCAGATGATCACCATAATGATACAACAAAAAGGTCAAGATCTTGCACAGCAATTGACAATGAAGACAACTGGACAATCCCTGGGTGGTGAAGATCTGGATCATTACCCTCCCCCGAAGTGGTCAACCTGTTGCAAGCAAGAATGACCAAAAGGGGGAACAGAGAAACTAAACACGTAAAAGGAAACTAACTGAATATACAAAGGGACAATGACTAAATATAGGGACCATACATGACAACTGAACTCTGACACAAACCTCTGCAGCAACCACTCCAGGTTGCTAAACCTCTACAGCAATCTGTGCTTAAGTACACAGTCCTTAAACTGTACCTTACAGAGGCAAACATCTCAAAGAAAGGGAGAAGGCTATACACGGCAATTTACACACTCCATACCAGAGCAAAGAGAAGATCTGAACAGCACTGCATGCACTGCACAAGAGCAAGTCAGAAACAGTGCTAAGAGGATAACACACATAACACACAGTGAAGAAGAGGAAGGAGGAGCCAGGCAAATAGCAAAGGAAGAATCTAGTCTGAAATAAAGCAATACAAGGAATAGAAGACATTTTTCCACAACTGCTTCAATCTACAAAATACTTAATGGAAATAAAAATTCAACAAAAGAGCTCAAATACCAAATAATAAAAGAAACAGCAGAAGTAGCTAAATGGTAGATTACAGTGCTTATCAATAAATTAGATACATCAAGTAATGGTATATTCATTGCTGAAAAGTGAACCGACATGGAAGACACGAAATCATTCTAATGAATACAGAGCGAAAAAACAAAAGAATAGAAAAAACAGACAAAAAGAAGAGAAACGACAAACAGAATAGAAAGAGACCAGCCTCACACCAACACACGCCCACCCGACCCGCGCTCACAATCACACATGCGCACGCGCCAAACCCCGGTCACACTCGCATATGCGCACTCGGTGACCTGCGCTCAGACTCGCACATGCGCACGCGGCAACCCGCGCTCAGATCCGCACATGCGCACGCGCTCCCCGGGCTCGGTCTGGAACGTCCGACCGCAGCTGGCAACACATCTTCCGCGGCTCAGCGTCCCCCAGAGGCAGTTCCGGGACGAGAGCGGAGGGGAGCCTCCCGGAGGCGGCCCGCGAAGGGCCCAGGAGTGGAGAATCAATGAGATGGTGAAGGCGCTGCGCAGCAGCACCCGGACTTCAGCCCCCAGAATCCCTCGGTGTCCGCGCCGCCGACTGTGGAAGGAGCGCCTCTCAAAGCATTCTGGGAAACGTAGTTCGGTCGCGGCCGGTTGCGAGGGGACAGCGGTTCCCTTCCCTCTCGGGCGTTTCAGGGGCTGTCCTCTCCTTTGCCATGTCCCTGCCCCGTGGCTGGGGTGGGGCGACGTCCTGGGAGGGTCATGAAGTCTGCGAAGATTCCCCCTTTGGGTCTCGTAATGGTGGCAGCCGGGTTCTGCAGCACGTCCTGCGAACGCTAGTGTCTAAAAGGGGGAGAGGTGGGGAGGACGCGCGGGATTTGGGCCCCGCATTGACCATTCCTGAATGTTCCTACATGGAATGAGGGCTCAAAATACAGGTATGCATGCTTGAATTTGTGGGAACAGGACATGACCTGTACTTGGTAATTTTGTACTGCATCCTGGATTGAGTTAGTCAGAACGACCTGACCTTAATGTTCTGAAGTTCAGCAGTTAGAGCTATTTTTCCACCACAGTAATTAGCTTTTTAACCACTTAAAACATTAGCTGAGAATCACACCTCCACAAATAATGAACTGGATGATCCCAATTGTCTCTTCTGCAGGTTTGGCTGAAGAGGACCAAAAGGGGCACTGATGATGAAAATTATTTATTTTTCCAGCGACATATTTCACAGAAACAGAAAAAACAATCCTAAAATTTGTATGGAACCACAGAAGAACCCAAATAGCTAAAGCAATCTTGAGAAAGAAGAACAAAGCTGGAGAAATTACACTTCCTGATTTCAAACTGTGTTAGAAAGCTATAGCAATCAAAACATTATGGTTTGGGCATAAAGATAGGCATAGATCAATGGAACAGAATAAAGACCCCAGAAATAAACCCACACATATATGGTCAATTAATTTATGACAAAGGAGCCAAGAATATACAATGGGGAAAGGACAGTCTCCAATAAATGGTGTTGGGAAAACTGGACAGCCTCATGCAAAAGAATAAAACTGAACTACTATCTTACACCATAAACAAAAATCAACTCAAAATGGATTAAAGACTTAAACTGCAGAGCTGAAACCTAGGAGCTAAAACTCCTAGAAAAAAAACATAGGCAGTAAGTTCCTTGACATGGATCTTGGCAATGATTTTTTGGATTTGACAACAAAAGCAAAGGCAACAAAAGCAAAAACAAATAAGTGAGACTACATCAAACTAAAAAGCTTTTGCACGTCAAAGGAAACCATTGACAAAATGAAAAGGCAACCTATGTAATGGGATAAAATATTTGCAAATCATATATCTGATAAGCGATTAATATCTAATTGCTTAGATTAATCGCTTTAGATTAATATCTAAAATATACAAGGAACTCATACAACTCAATAAAAAAAATCCAATTAAAAAATGGGCAGAGGACGTGAATAGACAGTTTTCCAAAAAAGACATACAGATGGCCAAGAGGTACATGAAAAAGTGCTCAACATCACTAATCATCAGGAAAATGCAAATCAAAACCGCAATGGTATGCCACCTCACACCTGTGAGGATGTCCATCATCAAAAAGACAAGCAATAACAAGTGTTGGTGAGGACGTGTGGAAAAGGGAACCCTGTGCACTATTGGTGGGCATGTAAATTGGTGCAGCGACTATGGAAAACAGTATGGAGGTTCCTCAAAAAATGAAAAATAGGGGGCTGGCTGCGTGGCTTAGTGGTTAAGAGTGTGCGCTCCACTACTGGCAGCCCGGGTTCGGATCCCAGGCGCGCACCGGCGCACCGGTCGTCCGGCCATGCTGAGGCAGTGTCCCACATACGGCAACTAGAAGGATGTGCAACTAGGACATACGACTATCTACTGGGGCTTTGGGGAGAAAAAGGAGAAGGACTGGCAATAGATGTTAGCTCAGGGCCGGTCTTCCTCAGCAAAAAGAGGAGGATTGGCATGGATGTTAGCTCAGGGCTGATCTTTCTCACGAAAAAAAAAAAAGAAAAATAGAACTACCGTATGATCCAGTTATTCCACTTCTGGGTATTTATCCAAAGAACTGGAAAACACTAATTCAAATATATATATGGGAGGCTGGCCTGGTGGTGTAGTGGTAAGTTCACAGGCTCTGCTTTGGTGGCCCAGGATTTGCTGGTTCGAATCCCAGGTGCAGACCTACACACTGCTCATCAAGCCATGCTGTGGAGGCATCCCACATACAACATAGAGGAAGATTGGCACACATGTTAGCTCAGGGACAATCTTTCTCAAGCAAAAAGAGAAAGATTGGCCATGCGTGCTAGCTCAGGGCCAGTCTCCCTTACCAAAAAAATAATAATAAATAAAAAATTTTTAAAAAGATATATGCGGGCCGGCCCATGACTTAGTGGTTAAGTGCGTGCGCTCCGCTGCTGGCGGCACAGGTTCGGATCCCGGGTGCGCACCCACGTACTGCTTCTCCGGCCATGCTGAAGCCACGTCCCACATACAGCAACTAGAAGGATGTGCAGCTATGACATACAGCTATCTACTGGGGCTTTGGGGGAAAAAATAAATAAATAAATAAAATTATATTAAAAAAAAGATATATGCAACCCTATGTTCATTGCAGCATTATTCACAATAGCCAAGATATAGAAACAACCGTAGTGTCTGGCAATGGATAAAGAAGATGTGGTATATGTATATGTGTGTGTGTATATATATATATATATATATATATAATGGACATTACTCAGCCACAAGAAAGAAGGACATCCTGCCATTTAGGACAACATAGATGGACCTTGAGGGCATTATGCTAAGTGAAATAAGCCAGACAGAGAAAGACAAATACTGCATGGTATCACTTATATGTGGAATCTGAAACAAAAAAAGTCAAACTCATAGAAACAGAGAGTAGAAAAGTGGTTGTCAGGGGCTGGGGGGGTGGGAGAAATAGGGAGGGGTTGGTAAAAGGTACAAACTTTCAGCTATAAGATGAATAAGGTCTGAGGATCTAATGTATAACATGGTGGTTATAGTTGATAACGTTGTATTATATAATTGAAATTTGCTAAGAGAGTAGAACTTAAATGTTCATATATATATATGGTGATGGATGTGTTAATTAACTAGATGGGAGGAATCCTTTTACAATATATACATATGTCAAATCCTCATGATGTACACTTCAAATCTCTTACAATTTTATTTGTCTATTATGCCTCAAAAAGGTACTTATTTTTCATATTCAAGAAAGAAAAAGACTGTTCTTTGGCCAAAGTCCCAAGTCATGAACATGTAACCACAGTTAATCAGAGGTGACTTCCAAACAATACATATGCTCTGAAAGTCAGCCGACCTGCAGCAGCCTCACTCCAGTAAGGATGTTTCTAAAAGTTAGCAAGTCAATGACACTCCAGCCTTCTGAGGGCGAGCCAACCGGTGACAGCCCAGCTTTTAGACAACAGCCAACCAGCAAGTGCCACCTGCAGTGACAAAGCTTCTGAAGTCAGCAGGTGGTGAGCACAGGAGCACAACTGGAAGTTCACCAATCCAAGGACGCCAGGCTTCCCAGTGCTTGTGTAAGGTAAGCTCTGGCGCCCATTGCTGCACTGTGCTCACACATACAGCTCTCCCCTGCAGGCAAACAGGGAGTTCATGTCTTGTGCATCAGATATCAAGTTAACATATTGTTAGTTTGCAAGTTCACAATCCTTTCAACAGTTAAACTCCTGTTCGTGGTTAGTGACAGACACACTGATGCAGTCGTGAGATTATCAATTTATTATTTTCCATTCTGTTGGTGGTTGCTATTGCCAATTTTTATTTGTGTTTATTTGGGCCCCAAAATGCCAAAACACAAGTGTAAATTTTGTGATTAATTTTCCGAACAGTGGAAATTTACTAAACGAGGAAAAAATCTTTTTGGAGCTCTTTGTGCCATATTCAATTGTTTTTTCAATATGGAAAATGATGAAAGTTAGTTATAAACCAGCATAACAGCTAAACATAAGAAATGGACGATTTCATCAACTATTACCAAAGAAAGTGATAAAATAACAAATTATTTACTGAGAGATTTAGGTGAAGAAGATAAAGTAACCAGAGCAGAAGTTAAAATAGCCTTCCACTCTATATTACATTATCGGTCTTTCTATTAAAGTAGCTGTTTGAATATCTTTTCTGATTCCAAAACTGCAAACAAGTTTTCAAATGCCAGAATGAAATCTCCTGCAGTAAGAGAAATGTAACAGCTCCACTCACTATCACAGAGGTTATGAAAGGTCTACATGTCTCGCCTTTCTACAGGATAGCCATGGATGCAAGCGATGACAATGCAGAAAAAAATTTCCCTTTCCTTGTGCAACATTTTTCTTATAAAAGGGTTTGTTTATAAGGCTATTTTGAGTACTGTTCAAACTGAGAGAATTAAAACAAAAATCGAAGATCACTTTACCTCTTGTATACATACAAAGCTTGGCAAGTGTGCAGCGGGTGGGAGGCCCTGCTGGGGGGTGTACACTGCTGAAGCATTCTTCTGCAAGGCAAGCTGTCATCACTTGGTGCTGTGAATACACATGTGCCCAGGACACAGCACACCCACTCCAGGCAGTTCCTGGGGCTGAGAGAGGACAGCCATGAGGGCACTCATTTCAGCTTTGCTTGGAGTTGGAGACACCTTCTGGCCATCACAGGAGAACAGATGAACCAAAATGAGTCAGCGCCTGCACAGAATCCTCTGCAGTGCTCAGATGTCACGTACATGAACCAATACTGAGCAGTACTGAGTGAGAGGGGCAAGCACGACATGTACGGCCCATAACATGTACATAAGCCACCAGCACACGCACACAAAACATTGCTGCATGACTTACATGGATACATTCAGAACCAAAGACATGTTAGCACGTGTGTCTAAGAGGCTGGGGGACTTTAGGGAGGGTAGGAAATGGAGGGGAAAATAAAATAAAAACCAGGGAGAAGGTGGGCACGCTTGGATGATTGTGAAGGAAAGAGCAGAAAAGAAGATTTCACAGTTTTTAAATCCAGAATTCTAGCTTCTCCTGAAAAAGCCAGAAGAGCTAGCCACACTGGGCCCATGTCACCTCACAGCAACCACGCTGGGTGCTACTCAGGCACATCTGCTCTCCTGCCCGGCTCCGTCCACCTGGGCAGCCTCACTCATTCCACACCACAAGTACAGCCCTGCAGGCCCCTGAGGTTGCTGCTGCTTGAGGTCATGAGTTTTGATGCCAAAAAGGACCAACCAAAGTGGTCAGATGGCGGGAACGACAGGTTCATTCTGGCTGCAGAGGGGAACAACTGGTTCTCACTCTTTTTGGGGCAAGACCAGGTGGGAGCTGGTAGAGTCCTAGGCAAGAGATGACGCTGGCCTAACAAATCAGAATGCAGGGGTGGAGCAAAAGGTGTGCATATGGAAGCAGTGAAGGGTGGCCTGAACAGGTGTGGGGAGGGAAGGTAAGGGACAAACTGGAGATAATATCTGGATTTCTGCCTTGATCAAGTGGGTGGGTGCTGATCCTGCTGGCTGAGATACGGAATACTGACATGGGGCAAGTTTCAGACCAAGAGCCTGAGTGCCATTTTGGTCACAGTAAGTTTTAGGTGCCTATTAAGGAGCCTCACAGCACTGAGAATTCTGCTCTAGAAAGATCCAATTAGACAGTGCTTTTTCTGGGGCCAAGAGAGGTGATTAACTCTCCTCAAGGTGAGAGCTATTTAGGACTTCCAAACCCCCGTGTACCTGGATGCAATCACTGTCCAGTTAAGCCCAGCCTGGACACATCCGTACTCAGGTGGAAAACCCACTTCCCACCTAGCCCATATTGTCATGCATTTCCAGGACCAGAGCCTCCTGGAGGCAACACAATCTTCCAAGTGTAGAAGCCTTTGCTCACTGCAGCATGGCCTGGAGGTTAAAGTGCATAGTGAAGAGCAGCACAAGTGGGTGAGGAAAAATGCCTAGGAGGAAGCTCGTATTTGTGTAAACCAAGATGCCTTCCCAGGGCATAGGGATGATGACATAAATGTCGAGGGCAAGTCAACAGAAGCAGATACTGAAGGGCAGTGCCACCAAGCCTCTGGGGTGGAGTAGACCTGTCCAATGGGCCCCTCAACCTCCCATGCAAGATCTCGCTGGACCAGGACATCATGAACTTCTCAGAGCATCAGACAGTTTTCACAAAAAGGAGATATTTCCCCACTGAGAATCTGAGCAGCAAACACTCGGTATGAGATAGAGTAGCTTGGAGATCTGAGTTCCACAAGATTTCTGCTCAAGAGAGGGGTGCCATCACCAGGAGAGGAGTCACAAGGGAAAGAGCGTGTCTGAGTCTGGCCTGGACCCCTGCAGCCTGAGATGCCTGGCAGACATCTGAGTGGAGGGTCTAGTAATGATGGGGCAGATGGGCGGGGTCCCCATTGGGAGTCCAAGGTAGGGGTGCAGACTGGGAGATCCTCACAGAGCTGGCACAGAGATACTCACTGAGGCCTGTTATGACCAAGATCATCCAGAAGGAGGGTGCAGGGAGAGAAGAGGGCACAGAGCACACGGCACCAACACTGACAGGCGGAGGGAGAAGGTCTCAGAGGAGCAGCCAGAAAGCCGGAACGAAGCAGAGGCCAAGGGCAGAGGATGTTTCAGGAAGGAACTGTGGTCCCATGAGTGAAGACAAAATCAAAATGACTGGTAGAAAAAACATACAAATTATATCATACATAAAGGACTGATATTCCTGATATATAAAGAGCTTTTAAAATAAACACAAAACCCTACAAAAAATACATGAACAGACAACACAGAAAAGACAGTGCAAATAGCCCTTGAACATATAAAAAGATGCTCAATTTCACTCATAATAAGATAAATGCAAATTATATTACACCTACTTATCATGACTTATTTCTCATCTATGAAATTGACAAAAATCCAAAACTTTGATAAAATGCTCTGTTGGTGATGCTGGGGAAGAATAGACACTCTATGCACACTGGCAACACAAAATAGTATGTTACCAATGAGAGGAGTCTGGCTACATCTAACAAAGTTACAGATACATTTGCCTCTGACCTGGCAGTCCCACATCTAGGAATCTATCCTGAAGATACACCTCCACAAGTCAAAATCACATATGCACGAGGTTTTCACTTGAAGAAATACTTGTAAAAGCAAAATATTAGAAACAACCCAACTGTCTATCAGTGGGGCACATCCACATAATACAGTACGATGCACCATAAAAAGAAAGAGGAGGGCCGGCCCCATGGCTTAGCGGTTAAGTGCTCGCGCTCCACTGCTGGCGGCCCGGGTTCAGATCCCGGGCGCGCACCGACACACCACTTCTCCGGCTATGCTGAGGCCGCGTCCCACATACAGCAACTAGAAGGATGTGCAGCTGTGACATACAACTATCTACTGGGGCTTTGGGGGGAAAAAAGTAAATAAAATCTTTAGAAAAAAAAAAAAGAAAGAGGAGGGGAGGAGTGACGTCAGCAGCATGGTGGAGTGAGCTTCCCCCATTGAACTCTCCCCCTCTAAGACACAACAAAAAGGACATTCATATTCCAACAGAAGCTATTCACACAACACAGGGGACATCTGAGGCACCCAGGCCGCCATACACCCAAGGACAGGGGTGCTGGAATCCCCAGAGGAAGTGGAAGGAGTACCAGCTTCTTTGGCCCAGCGGTGCCCCAGCTCCTCCTTCTTCAGCACAACGCACTCCAGTTCCAGCTTCTTTGGCCCAGTGGTGCTCCAGCCCCTGCTTCTTTGGCCCAGTGGCACTTCAGCTGCAGCTGCTTCAACCCACCCACACCCGAGCCCCAGCTGCTTCGGCCTAGCTGCGTTCCAGTCTCAGCTGTTCCCACGCTCCACCTCCATCTATTCCCACGCTTCCCCCACAGCAACCTCCACTCAGCCACACCTCAGATCACCTAGGGGCTGACAAGAGTGCCTGCAGATTGAGGCAGGCTGGAATACACAGCCCTTGACCCCCACCCAGTAGCAGCAAGAGGAAACTGCGACCATATATTTTCACTATGAGGAAAAGTAAGCCAACACTGACAGGCACCATGCAAAAATATATTAAATCCCCCGACAAAAAGGAAAATGACAAGCACGCAGAAGTCAACCCAGAAAGCACAGAAATGTATAACCTTAACGAGAGAGAATTCAAAATAGCCATCATAAAAAAGCTTAATGAAATACAAGAAGACACACACAGACAATTCAACAAAATCAGGAGTTTCTTCACAAAAGAGATGGAAACTGTAAAAAAAAAAAAATCAGAAATCTTAGAGATGAAAAACACAATAGAGGAGATAAAGAAAAATCTGGAATCCTTAAGCTTCAGAGCTGACAATATGGAGGAAAGAATTAGCAATATTGAGGACAGCAATGCAGAAATGCTCCAGATGGAGGAGGAAAGAGAACTAAGACTACAAAGAAATGAAGAAACTCTCCGAGAAATATCCAACTCAATTAGGAAATCCAACATAAGGATTCTAGGTATTCCAGAGGGAGAAGAGAGAGAAAAAGGAGCAGAGAATTTGTTAAAAGAAATAATATCTGAGAACTTCCCAAACCTGGGGAAGGAGCTGGAAATACCAGTGAATGAAATAAATAGATCTCCTAAATATATCAACACAAAAAGACCCTCTCCAAGGCATATAGTAGTAAAGCTGGCAAAAGTCAATGACAGAGAAAAAATATTAAGGGCAGCTAGACAAAAAAAAATAACATACAAAGGATTTCCTATCAGGCTCTCAGCCGATTTCTCACCAGAAACTTTATAGGCTAGGAGAGAGTGGAACGATATATTCAAAATTCTGAAGGCCAAAAACTTTCAGCAAAGAATACTCTATCCAGCAAAAATATCCTTCAGATATGATGGAGAAATAATAACTATCCCAGATAAACAAAAGCTAAGGGAGCTCATTGCCACAAGACCCCCACTACAAGAAGTGCTCAAGAAGGCCCTCATCCCTGAGGAAAAAAAGAGAAAGGGCATTCAAAGTTTTGAACAAGGAGGAAAACAGGTCAACAAAACCAGAAAAATTGCAGTCCTCTATCAAAATAGATTAGCAAACACTTAAATACAAAACCAAAGATCAAGGGAAGGTAAGCACCAAGCATAAATATAACCTCATCATGTTAAACACGAACTCACAACACAAGAAGGAATAAGATGTGACAACAATAGCTTAGAAGGGGAAGAGGAAAGGGATCAAATCGACTTAGTCTAAGGGAATAAGAGCCCATCAAAAAATGGACTATCACATCCACGAGATTTTTTATACAAACCTCATGGTAACCACTAACCAAATACTTAGAACAGAATCACACACGATAAAGAAAGAGAAAACTAAGAGAACCCCCATACAGAACTACCAAACTAAATTGGTAGTCTGAAACACACGGGACGAGAAACAAAAGAAATGCAAAAGAACCAGAAAAAGAGTGATAAAATAACAACAACAAGCCCCCATATATCCATAATTATCCTAAATGTGAATGGACTGAACTCTCCAATCAAAAGACACAGAGTGGTGGGATGGATTAAAAAACAAGACCCAACAATATGCTGCCTCCAGGAAACACATCTCAGCTCTAAAGACAAACACAGGCTCAGAGTGAAAGGATGGAAGACAATACTCCAAGCTACCTGCAAACAAAAGAAAGCAGGTGTTACCATACTTATATCAGACAAAGTTGACTTCAAGATAAAACAGGTAATGAGAGACAAAGAGGGGCAACATATAATGAAAAAGGGACACTCCACCAAGAAGACATATCACTTTTAAATATATATGCACCCAATACGGGAGCACCAAGGTACATAAAGCAACTATTAACAAACCTAAAAGGATATATTAACAACAACACAATAATAGTAGGGGATCTTAACACCCCACTCTCATCAATGGACAGATCATCCAGACAGAAAATAAATAAGGAAATAATGGACCTAAACCAAAAACTAGATGAGATGGACTTAATAGACATATACAGAGCACTCCATCCAAACATAGCAGACTACAAATTCTTCTTAAGCGCACATGGAGTATTCTCAAGAATAGACCATATGTTGGGAAACAAGGCATGCTTATATAAATTTAAGAAAATTGAAATCATAACAAGCATCTTTTCAGACCATAACGCCATGAAGTTAGAAATCAACTACAAGGAAAAAAACGGGAAAGTGACAAAGCTGTGGAGACTCAACAACATGCTACTAAACAACCAATGGATCGTTGATGAAACTAAAGGAGAAATCAAAGCATATCTGGAGACAAATGAAAATGAAAATACACCGTACCAACTCATATGGGATGCAGCAAAAGTGGTCCTGAGAGGGAAAATCATAGCAATACAGGCCCACCTTAACAAACAAGAAAAAGCCCAAATAAGCAACCTCAAACTATGCCTAACAGAATTAGAAAAAGAAGAACAAACAAAGCCTAAAGTCAGCAGAAGGAGAGAAATAATAAAAATCAGAGCAGAAATAAATGAAATTGAAATTTAAAAAACAGTAGAAAGGATCAATGAAACAAAGAGCTGGTTCTTTGAGAAGATAAACAAAATTGACAAACCCTTAGCCAGCCTCACCAAGAAAAAAAGAGAGAAGGCTCACATAAATAAAATTAGAAATAAAAAAGGAGAAATTACAACAGATACCACAGAAATACAAAAGATTATAAGAGAATACTATGAAAAACTATATTCCAACAAATTGGACAATCTAGAAGAAATGGATAAATTCCTAGACTCATACAACCTCTCAAAACTGAATCAAGAAGAAATAGAGAACCTGAATAGACCAATCACAAGAGATTGAAACGTAATCAAAAACCTCGCAAAAAATAAAAGTCCATGACCAGATGGCTTCTCTGGAGAATTTTACCAAACATTCAAAGAAGACTTAATACCTATCCTTCTCAAACTATTCCAAAAAATAGAGGAAGATGGAACACTTCCCAACACATTCTATGAGGCCAACATCACCCTGATACCAAAGCCAGGCAAACACAATACTAAGAAGGAAAACTACAGACCAATATCCCTGATGAACATAGATGCAAAAATCCTCAACAAAATATTGGCAAACCGAATACAGTAATACATTAAGAAGATCATACACCATGATCAAGTGGAATTTATACCAGGAACACAGGGATGGTTCAACATCCACAAATCAATCAATGTGATACATGACAGTAACAAAACGAGGAATAAAAACCGTATGATCATCTCAATAGATGCAGAGAAGGCTTTTGACAAGATCCAACACCCATTTATGATAAAAACTCTCAACAAAATGGGTATAGAAGGAAAGTACCTCAGCATGATAAAGGCCATATATGACAAACCCACAGCCAACATCATACTCAATGGGGAAAAACTGAAAGCCATCTTCTGAACACAGGGACAAGACAAGGGTGCCCACTCTCACCACTCTTATTCAACACAGTACTGGAGGTTCTGGCCAGAGCAATCAGGCAAGAAAAAGGAATAAAAGGAATCCAAATAGGCAATGAAGAAGTGAAACTCTCACTGTTTGCAGATGACGTGATCTTATTATAGAAAACCCTAGAGAATCCATTGGGAAACTATTAGAAATAATCAACAACTACAGCCAAGTGGCAGGGTACAAAATCAACTTACAGAAATCAGTTACATTTCTATATACCAACGATGAACTAACAGAAAGAGAACTCAAGAAGACAATCCCATTTACAATTGCAACAAAAAGAATAAAATATCTAGGAGTAAATTTAACCAAGGAAGCGAAAGACCTATACAATGAAAACTATAAGACACTATTGAGCGAAATCAATGATGACATAAAGAGATGGAAAAATATTCCATGCACTTGGATAGGAAGAATAAACATAGTTAAAATGTCCATACTACCTAAAGCAATCTACAGATTCAATGCAATCCCAATCAGAATCCCAAGGACATTCTTCACAGAAGTAGAACAAAGAATACTAACATTCATATGGGGCAACAAAAGACCCCGTATAGCTAAAGCAATCCTGAAATAGAAGAACAAGGCTGGAGGCATCACAATCCCTGACTTCAAAACATACTACAAAGCGATAATAATTAAAACAGCATAGTACTGGTACAAAAACAGACACACAGATCAATGGAACAGAAATGAAAGTCCAGAAATAAAACCTCATATCTATGGGCAGCTAATCTTTGACAAAGGAGCTAAGGACATACAGTGGAGAAAGGAACGTCTCTTCAATAAATGGTGCTGGCAAAACTGGACAGCCACTTGCAAAAGAATGAAAGTAGACCATATTCTTTCACCATACACAAAAATTAACACAAAATGGATCAAAGATCTGAAGGTGAGACCTGAAACTATAAAACTCCTGGAGGAAAATATAGGTAGTACACTACTCACCATCAGCCACAAAGGGATCTTCTTGAATTCCATGTCTATTCAGACAAGGGAAACAAAAGAAAAAATAAACAAGTGGGACATCATCAGATTAAAGAGCTTCTACAAGGCAAATGAAACCAGGATCAAAATTAATAGGGAACCCACCAGCTGGGAAAAGATATTTGCAAACCATATATCTGACAAGGGATTAATCTCCATGATATATAAAGAACTCACACAACTGAATAACAAAAAAACAAACAACCCAATCAAAAAATGGGTAGAGGAAATGAACAGACACTTCTCCAAAGAAGATATACAGATGGCCAATAGGCCCATGAAAAGACGCTCAACATCACTAGTCATCAGGGAAATGCAAATCAAAACAACACTAAGATATCACCTTACACCCATTAGAATAGCTATAATCACCAAGACAAAAAGCAACAAATGCTGGGGAGGCTATGGAGAAATGGGAACCCTAATCCACTGCTGGTGGGAATGAAAACTGGTGCAGCCTCTATGGAAAACAGTACGGAGATTCCTCAAAAAATTAAAAATAGAAATACCTTATGATCCAGCTATCCCACTACTGGGTGTCTATCCAACGAATCTGAAATCAACAATCCAAAGAGGCTTATGCACCCCTATGTTCATCGCAGCATTATTCACTATAGCCAAGACATGGAAGCAACCCAAGTGTCCCTCAACTGACGACTGGATAAAGAAGATGTGGTATATATATACCATGGAATACTACTCAGCCATAAAGAAAGACAAAATCGTCCCATTTGCAACAACATGGATGGACCTGGAGGGTATTATGTTAAGTGAAATAAGCCAGAAAGAGACAGACAAACAGGGCATGATTTCACTCATATGTGGAAGATAAACCAACACACGCACAGAAAGAACTGTTTGGTGGTTACCAAGGGCTAGGGGGGTGGGGGGTGGGCACAAGGGATGGAGGGATGCACTTATATGTGACTGATAAACAATAATGTATGACAAAAATTTCACAATAAAAAAAGAGAAAAAAAAGAAAGAGGAGGGTCCCTATGTGGAAAGGTGGAGTGATCCCCAAGATACAAGCAAAGTGTTGAGCAGCCCTCACAGTATCTACTGTCTGTGAGAAAAGGAGAGTGAATAAGAATGTACATGTAGACATTTGCACAGTTTGCCTCCAAAATAAGGATAAACCAGAAAGTAATAAAATGTGCTGGGTATGGAGAACAGGAGAGCAGTGTGCGGGAGGTGTGGAAGCAAGGCTTCTACAAGCCCATCTTCTCATACTAGTTTGACTTTGAACCATGTAAGCAACTAGAAACTTGACAAAATAGAAACAACTGCTTACAGATGTCAGAAAATAGGCAGGGCAGGGCTGTAACCCTGAGGGAAGGGAATTAAAACAATGAACACTGAAATCACCTCAGCTTTCTTCCTGTTCCTTATGGCTGCCTGGGCCTCGCTTGTTCTGACCACCCAGATCCGCATGACATAAATGAGGCTCGCACAAATAAGACTTCTCTACATTAGAAAAAAGAAAATAGCTGACATAATTTAACCTTTCCTGATGACAGGCAGAAATAATTATGAGATATCCTTCTGATGAATGGAAGAGTCGACATAACCCTGCCAAGTGCAGCCACCATACGATAATCCATCCTAAAAGGTCTGGATGGCTTATGGGACCAGAGCATTCCCTGCATCTTTACCAAGAAATCCGAAGTGTCTAGTAGGTTTAAAAAAAAATCAAAATCAAATTTAATAAAAAAATCTAATTGAGAGGCCAGGATACAGTATACCAAATCAACATGACCAGAAACACACCCAGGACAGAGCAAAGCCAGTTTAAAGAAAATGGCAATTTAATCAAAACTATAGAAATTTGCTTGGGAAAATGATATGTAAGAAACAGGGCAAAATCAACAACAGTTTTACCTAAGAGAAACCTCACAGCTGTCACCAGTCAGCATGCCCTGGACAACAAACAGCCCTGGCCCACCTCTTGTGGATAAGCCTGGCCCTCGGGGGCCACTCACAGGTCAGAACACTGAACTTGGCTCCCACCGCAGAATGCTTTGGTCCTGTTCTGTTACTGAACCAAGTGGGCTTGCCTCCTAGTGAGTTAAATAAGACTCTACACCAGTGGAAGGATAAACCCTCCACCCCTTGTGCCCACCCCGCAACCCCCTAGCCCCTGGTAGCCACCAAACAGTTCTATCTGTGCGTGTGTTGGTTTATCTTCCACATATGAGTGAAATCATGCCCTGTTTGTCTTTCTCTTTCTGGCTTATTTCACTTAACATAATACCCTCCAGGTCCATCCATGTTGTTGCAAATGGGACGATTTTGTCTCTCTTTATGGCTGAGTAGTATTCCATGGTATATATATACCACATCGTCTTTATCCATTCCACTGGTGTAGAGTCTCACAAAGTGAAGTGTATTTGCAGCAAATAGGAGGCCATAAGGAATCTTTTCCAAAGTCATGGCATCCCTGAACAAAGGGAAGCAGGAACTTTTATTTGGTTGGGGAATGAATATTCAAAAGGGAGAGGTGGGTATTCACTTGCACAGGCTCAGTTGGAGAACATGCTTCCACATAAGAGGTCTAAGCTCCTCCTGGAGAGATTTTTGCATTAAAAATAAGGCAAAGGTCATGGGCATAGCTCTTGTGGTGAGGCTTGGTCAGTTTCAGGATGGCTGATGGTTACATCTCCCTTGAGTTTCTCACTCGGTCAGTTTCAGGATGGCTGGTGGTTATATCCCCTTAGCATACAAAAGGAAAAGAAACAATTTGGAAAAACAGTTAACTGCTTCCAAAGCCACCTTTGAGTTTCTCAAGGCACCTAGTCAGCGACAGTTCTACTAGTCAGGAGGTGCTATGGTCTAAATGATTGTGTCTCCCCCAAAATTCACAGGTTGGAATCCTAATGCCCAATGTGATGATGTTACAAGGTCGGGCCTTTGGGGGTGATTAGGTCATGAGGGTGGAGCCCCCGTGAATGGGATTAGTGCTCTTATACAAGACACCCTGCAGAGCTCCCTTGCCCCCTCCACCATGTGAGGACACAGACAGAAGGCACCAACTATGGACCAGGACGAGGGTCCTCATCCAACTATGCTGGCACCCTGATCTCAGACTTCCAGCTTCTGGAACTGTGAGAATTAAATTTCTGTTGCTTATAAGCTGCCCAGTTGTTACCAAACACAAACACAGGTTTGTTTACCCACCGTACAGGAGGGCCAACAACTGGAATGCCAGGCTTGTGGCAAAGAAAGAGGTTTATTATCGAAAGGCAGCCAGATGAGATGGGAGTTAAAACTCAGACCCACCTCCTGGAAGGGAAAAAGGTAAGGGTTTTTATCTTGGGTTTTAGGTAGGGATGGGGGAGCACATGGCCTTGAGAGCTGAAGTTTTGAGAGTCCTCTGCACAGGCGCAACTGTCTTTCATATTTCTTCATGGATCACATCTGCAAATTGTGGGGGGTGGTTCTATGTGTTGCATGTGGTGGATTTTTAGTCTGTGACATCTAAAGTTTACAGTCGGTCACTTTAGGTTCTCAATGCTCGCGTGGGATGCTTAGTCAGCCAAGGGGCTGTCAGCAAGCTGCTCTCTTATCAGCAATCCTCCCGCTGTTCTGCAAAGCAAGATCAGAAACTTTGGTTACTTTGTTTCCCACGTTAACCTTGTGGGTATAGGCACCGTTTCACCCTAACCCAGGGAAATTTTAACTCCTTCGCCCTGGGTTTTAGTCTGTGGTATTTTGTTACACCAGCTGGAACAGACTGAGACAGGAGGAGAACCAAACCAAACCGTAGAAGGGGCTTCTTTCTTCCTTGCCTGGATGTTGGCTCTAAGCCATCTCTAGACTTGGAGTTGGCTCCAAGGCCCATCCATTCTGACCAGAGGAGGTGGAACCAGCAAGCCAGCTCTGAGCTCTGGCCCAAGCCATGGGCAGTGAGCTGATGGGAGGGGCCATGCTTGGGGCCCGGCATTTGCAGGTCTCTCTCTTTGAGCAACTGGTCTTGTGTGTCTGCCCCCTGGTAGAAATCCATGGGGAAAGGGTAAGAGGTAGGAGTGAGGCATCTACAACTCCAGGCTAACAGCTGCTCTCAGCACTGACTGCAGCCAGGCCTTCTGCTGGGCCCTTCGGCTGCATTATTTACTTTAATCCTCATACAATCCTGCAAGCTAAATATGGCCATTCCTATTTCTTCCCCAGGTGAGCAAGCTGAATCTCAGAGGGGTTAGCTGACTTGCCTGAAGTCACAGAGCTCCCAAATGGCAGAGCTGTTTTCTTATCCAGGCTGCGCTGTGGTCCTTGTTGCTTCCCCACTCAGGGCCTCCAGACAGACTCCCACCTGCCAAACTTGCCCGTTGGCCCAGAGACCAGCTGCTTCTCTGTCTCATTCACTCCCCCAATGACCTCATTCAGCCTAGTGGCTTCAAATGCCATTTATATGCCAATGACTCCTGCATATATACCTGCAGACTGGACTTCTCCCCTAAATTCCAGTCTCATATCCTACTGTCTACTCAACATTTCTGTTGAGTGTTTAACAGGCATCTCAAACTTCGCATATCCAAACCTCAATTCCTGATGTACCCTGAAAACCAGCTCTCCCACAGTCGTCTTCATCTCAGGAAATGACAGCTTCACCCTCTCAGTTGTTCAGGTCAAAACTCTTGATTCTTTTCTTTGTGTCACATCCTTCATCCAATTTTTCAGCAACATGTGTAGGCTCCACCTTAAAACCAGGTCCAGATTGTGGCTACTTCTCACAAGCTCCATTGCTCCCACTTGGCCAAAACCACTATCACCTCTCACCTGGGCTGTGGTATTTCTTTTAATAATGAGAATTGCTGATACTTGCATGGATCTTTCTCTGTGCTGGGCACTGTTTAAATACTTCCCCTGCATCAACTCATTTAACTTTTATATCAACCCTATGAGATAGGTACTATTATTATACTCAGTTTACAAATGAGGAAACTGAGTCATAAAGGTGTTAACTGGCTTGCCGGTGGTCTCACAGCTAGGAGCCTCTTAACAGGTCCCGCTCCTCAGCCCTCGCCCCTCTAGAGCCTATTTTAAATACAGTAGCCAGAGTGATCCAGTAAAAAATGCATCCAGTACCATCACTCCTCTGCTCATAACTTTCCGATGGCTTCCCATTTCAGCTGGGGAAAAGCTAGAGCCCTACAAAACCTCCTCCACCCTGACCTGTTTCCCACCCTGCCCCTCACTCACGCCCTCGGTGTCGTTCTCCTGCCTCTGCGCTGTCCTCACAGTCTTCCCAGATTTGCATGGGCTCACACTCATGTTTGGGTCTCAGCAGGGCTTCTCGGAACTTCCCCTAAAATGATACGCAGACCCACCCCAACTCCCCTCCCTCCCCTCCCAGGTTCGCACCTGTCGCACTCGGGACGCGTCCAGTTACACGTGTGTGTTGTCGGACTCCCCCGACGTCGTCTCCGCGAGGGTGGGGTCGTTTTCAGGCCGTCGCACCCCGGACTCAGAGCACCGCCCAGGATGCAGCAGGCGGCCAGCACCGGGGACCGGTGAGTGAACCGGCGCGCGGGGGCAGCGCGCGGTGCTGTCGGCCGAGAGGCGAGTAAGACGCGGGCCCTGCGTACAAGAAGGGAAGGCACCGAGGAGACAGGTGAGCCACACAGCAAATGCACCCACACCTGAAGGCACAGAGATAACGGGGCACATGCGCGGGGCGCCAGGCCCACCTTGGGAGGGAGGGAGTCAAACGGCGTCCCCGCAACCAGGCGAAGAAGGCGGCGAGTCTGTTTCGCGAGTGGGTACATCGCTAGCAAAAGCGAACGGACCTAAAAAGAGAGGACCGCCTAGATTTCCCGACGGCTCCGCAAAGGAGATGGAGCGGCATGAAGTACACTTCCCAGAAGGCTCAGCGCCGCCTCGGAAAGGGCACGAACGACGCGGAGGGCGCTTGGCATTCTGGGGCCTGAGCGACTCATCGGACAAAGGCAGGGGGCACCTAGCCTTGGGTGGGTTCCACCGGCGCGCGGAGCCTGTCACCGGGATGGTGGAAGGGCGGGGGCTGCGGGAGGAGCATTCAAGAGGTATTTATCGAGTACCTGTTTATGTTCGTCGTAAATAAGCGACGAAAACCCTGCCCTCGAAGTGGTTTGCATTGAAACACAGAGAGGGAAGGACAAATGCTAAAGAAACAATTAGGCTGCGCAAGGGCGGCCTCAGGTTGTGGGTGGCCAGGCGAGGCCTCCCTGAGAAGGGACTTTTGAATGAAGAGCGGGAAAGGGTGGGAAAGCGGACTGTGCGCACACCTGACAGAGGGAGCTGCGCGCGCACCGGGGAGCAGGTGGGCCGGCAGGTGTGAGGTGGAAAGCCGGTAGAGGGCAACCTGAGCTGACCTGCGAGCTAAGCTCTGATGGGAGGAAGGCAGGAGAGGGAGAGCGGGAAAAAGGGATGCAGCAAATGCCGGCAGCGTGGCCCAGGGCGGTGACCGTGGACAGAGCAGGGGTCACATTCAGATGGAGGGGTGTAGAGTGTGATGAGAGACAGGAGTCAGTGGTACTGCCGACAGTTTACCCTGTGCAACATTCAGTCCGTGACATGAACATGTAAGAGAAACAGCTCACGGTTGAGAAACCTAGGATGAGAGTGCTTTTTAGGGTGGGTTTCTCCACAATCAGACCCTGAGAAAAGTATTTGAGTGCAAGTGGTTCATTGCTGGGGGAGGGAGGGGTGTGACCCTAGGAAGCACAAGGAGGGGTAGGCAAGCAGGGTGTCACTGTGGGCCGCTGCACTCAGTCCTCTCAGGGACCTGGGGGAGACAAGGACACGCCTCAAATTGGCAGCCCGGCCCAGGGGGCTGGGCCTGTTCACTCACCCATCCATCTCTGTTAGGAGGCTGCTTCCAGGGTGTGAATCCTCCAGCACTTTGGCCTGGGCGTGTGCGTTCCTGTGACCAGAGAAAGCCCTGGGCGGAGTGCAGGAGCTGGTGGTAAAAAGCTGTAGGTGAGTGTGGATGAGAGGGGAGCGGGCCCTGGCCACATCTGCTCCAGTGTCCACAGAGGTGTGAGCAGAGAGCTAGTCTCACAAACACAAGTCCCGGTGAGGAGGAGGGCGGGAGAACACACAAGGTCATCACAAAGAGTGCAGTCTGAACAGACAAGAGGCCCAAGGACAGAGCCGCTGGGCCCTCCAGCTTTTAGAGGTCCGCCAAAGGAGGAAGAATCTGGAAAAGAGACCGAGAAGCTATGACCAAGGAGGGAGGAGAAAAGCCAGGAGACTGTGGCGTCCTAGAAACGAGTGAGAAGCCATGCCTGAGGGAGGAGTGAGCACCTCTGTGGCGTGTTGCCTTACCAGTGTGGAGGTCCCCGGGGCCTCAAGCAACAGTTCTGGGAGGCTGGGATGGGGAAAGCCGGCTGCAGCAGGTGCGTTGGTTTTCCTAGCTGCTCTCGTTCAAAACCTGTCTTAGTCTGCTTTGTCTGCATTGTGCTGAATAATAAACAAGGTCAAAACCTCAGTGACTTACAGTGGCATCCATCAGAGTCCAGTCAGGAGACGGAAACCACACTAGGAACTTAAAGAGGGAAATTTTAGTATAAGGAATCATTGACGGGAGAGCTGGGTATTCATAAAGGGGTGAAAGCCCCCTGGTGTCCCGGCCCCTCCAGGTGCTGGGGCAGCCCAGATTCGTAGTCTCCATGGCCTGGCCTCAGCTACCCTCTCTTCCTGCTCTTGTCCCTGGGTTGAGAAGGATGAGGCCTGGTGAGGAGATGGCCTAGGGGGCTCCCAGCAAAGAGGATGACCCTCCCTCCCACACTCTGTCTTCTGTGAGGCCTGCCAATCACGATTTTCTCTGTTCCATATTGGTGTTAACAAAAAACAAACACTAGGGCCAGCCCGGTGGCATAGGAGTTAAGTTTGCGGGCTCTGCTTTGGCGGCCCATGGTTCACAGGTTCGGATCCCAGGCGAGGACTGATGCACCATTTGTAAAGCCATGCTGTGGTGACATCCCATATAACGTAGAGGAAGATGGGCACGGATGTTAGCCCAGGGCCAATCTTCCTCAGCAAAAAGAGGAGGATTGGCAACAGATGTTAGCTCAGGTTAATCTTCTTCACAAAAAAAAACAAAATAAAAACACTAGGGTTTGTTTTTTCTGCCTAAATATAAAATATAATTCTGAAGGTGCCGTCTCAAATGACATCAGGTGTGCCCTCCCCAGGTGAGACTCTGTGACCAGGGCCTCCGAGGCCACATCTGCAAGTCAGTAAGGGGGGTGGCCTTAAGTAAGGGGTGCCAGCTTACGTGGCCCCCAGGACAACCCACATCCCAGAGGCTCCTAGGCACAGTGGGGAGGGGCCAGGACTGTTTTCTCTGTGGGAAATGCCACCACAAAGAGCACTTTGTCCACCCTCCCCGGCCGGGACTCTCTGGAAGGGGTCCCAGGGAAAAGAGACCCACCTGGAAAACCTGTCCCTTCCCTCTAGGTGTATGGGTGGGAAGGAGTCTGGGTGGCGGGGGAATCTGCACAAGCAACCAGGGATGAGTGGGGTGAGGTGAAGGGGGCGTGGGCGCCTGTGTGAGGGGGCATCTCCTGTGTGTATAACCCGTGGGTGGAGTGGGGTCCACGTGGCTGAGTATTGGGGGGCAGGGATGTCTGCGAGGGTGAAGGGTTATCCATGTGTGTGTGGAGGGTGCTGTGTATGTGCAGCCGTGTGTAAGGGTTTGTATGTGTGATCTCTCTAGGGGTCATCATGTGTGGCTCTGAGTGGGGCAGTGGCCAGTCAGGCAACTCTATTTACTGAGAAATGTCGGTATGGAGGTGTCCTCCTGTGACCGGGGGAAGAAATCAGTCTTTGCATGTGACCCTGGGTTGAGGGAGTGCCCATGTCGATGCATGTGAGGCAGTATGTGCTTAAATGTGTGCAGGAAGGAGCATTGGGGGAAGCTGTGACACCAGGTTAATTAGCAGCCCCAGGAAAGTTACCTCCTGTCTGGGGGCGCCATGGGGCGCGGGTGCGTCTCCAGAGTGGACAGCTGCGGTCTCTGCTGGCCCAGGGTCCTGAGCTGCCGCTGGGCGGAACCTATGGGCTCCTGGGCTTCCTGTCTGTCTCACCCTGAGAGCAGAACAGACAGGCCTGCCGCCCACCCTCAGAATCTCATCCTAGCTGAAAGACCCTGCTCCTCAGCCCACACCAGCCTGGGGCCCACACATTCCCTGTAAGGAGAACAGGGTCGGGCTCCCAGAGAGGAGGGGGTGGGTTATTGGGGGCCACTAACAGCCATCCCGTCCCGCCTGAGTTCCGGGAAGTCAGAAGAGGTTCAAGTCCCCTCCTCTGAGGGCAACACTGGTTTGCAGGAAGTGCTGTGCGCTTGTGGTGGACGCCAGGACCACTTGTGAGCTGCAGAGGTCGCTCACCATATTCGTTTGCCATCACAGATACCACAGATGGGGCGGCTTAAACAACCGACGTTTATTTTCTCAAGTTCTGGAGCCTAAAAGTCAGAAATCAGTGTCGACAGAGTTGGTGTCTCCTGAGGCCTCTCTCCTTGGCTTATGGACGCTGTCTTCTTCCTGTGTCCTCACGTGGCCTCCCCCACAGCTTGTCTGTGTCCTAATCTCCTGTTCTTAGAAGGACGCTAGCCAGGCCGGCCCCGTGGCTTAGCGGTTAATTGTGCGCGCTCCGCTGCTGGCGGCCCGGGTTCAGATCCCGGGTGCACACCGACGCACCGCTTCTCTGGCCATGCTGAGGCCGTGTCCCACATACAGCAACTAGAAGGATGTGCAACTATGACATACAACTCTCTACTGGGGCTTTGGGGGAAAAATAAATAAATAAAATTAAAAATTAAAAAAAATAATAAATTTGCATTTCTTTAAAAAAAAAAAAAGGACACTAGTCCTTCCTCATTTTCTCACTGTGCTGGAGGCTAGGAGTCCATTTCTGTGTTCAAGCCACCAGTCTATGGTGTTTTGTTAGGACAGCCCAAGCCGACTAAGACGGTGGGGCACAGAGGGGCAAAGGGGGCCAGTCTAACCCTTGGGCCTCGGAGCATTGGAGGCTCTCCATCCCTGCTGTCACACCCCAAGCCACTCTTTCAAGAAGGGTCCAGCAGTGAAGGTGTCTAGAAGGTGTTCCTGCCTGTGGGGTGAGGGTCGGGGGACAAGTGACCCCTACACAGGCCTATGGGAGCACAGGTTTGGGGCAGCTTCCTTTGTGACAGGCCGAGCCTGGGTGTCTCTGGGCCTCCAGATGTGGGGCTGGAAATGGAGCCTCAGGAAGGTCAGTGGGGGGAGAAGTCAGCATGAGGCCACGTGTGGGCTGTCCAGCACAGCGTCCTGAGGAGCAACCTTCCACGTGCTCATTCCTTAAAGATCCTGCTGCACCTGCCCTCACGTCCATCTCTGCATGTCAGGGCCTGGCTTCTGCCCAGTGCGGGCCACGACCCCTTGGCCATCAGCACATTGGACGCTCATTCAAAAGCAAGGAGGCTGCAAGTTAGACAGAGAGGAGGAGGGGAGGGGCAAGGCAGGGGTGGGGTATGGATGCTCTGGCCACAGTGGGAGCAGCCTGGCCATGCTTTGGTGTGGCTGCACCTTCTCCTCCTAAATTACCACAATCTCTGCAAAGGCATATTGATCTCCTGCCAGCCCCACCAGCCATGAGCAGGGGCACTTTCTCTACAAGCCACTTCTCCTTCTGGGCCCCCAACACCCTCCTAGAAGTGAGACTTGGAGACATGGGGGAAGGGAGGGAGAGTTATTAACCACTTCTGTGCTATCTGTCACCCAGGCGAGGAGGGGCAGGAAAAGTGGCAAGAGAGCAAAATGCTCCCCCAGGCTGAGCTCTGGGAAAGAGGACAGTAGGGCTCATGAGCTCTTCTGCTGCCAATTAAGCAGGGTGCTAATTGCCCATAAATAAGCAGATACCTTCAGAAGCTTCTGCAACCAGCAGGACAAGCTGAGGAAAAGCAGCAGATAAGGAAAAGCCCAGATAAGGCAGGCATTCTGGGGGGCGGGGGTGCCCGGCTGGGACACCTGGGGCAGGTGCACTTCAGACCCCTACTAAGGGCAGCCAGGCCTCATGGTGGCTGTCCTGCTGGGGATCCAGGGACCTGGCTAACTTTAGGCATTCCCTCCTTCACCATGCCATACAGGAGCTGAGGACTCAGCTGTGAGCAGGGTGCTGCAGAGTGGGTCCCGCCGTGGCCTCTGGGGCAGGACTGGGGCTGAGACACTTCTGAGAGCCCCGCAGGTCCCCACTGCATAAGGCAGGGAATGTATTTTTTACCAAAGGAGGAAAGGTGAGTTTGGCAGCAGAGGAGCTGAGGAGAGCAAAGAGGGGATACGGGGACAAAGGGAGGGTGGCCTGGCGTCTACACAGCATGTGACAGTCTGGTTGGAGGGTAAGAAACCGAGGGAGCTGCTTCATGAAAACTTTGAGAGGCTCTGGGCACAAGCAGGGTGCTTTGGTCTGGGGAGCAGTAAGCCCCTCATGACTCTGCCCCTGACCAGGGCAGCCGTGAGGGCCATCAGCAGAGGCAGCTGTGCCCTGCTGCACCACCGAGGGGTTGAGAATGTGAACTGGAGAGGAGACCTGGGGAACTTCCAGGAGTATCTGGTGACTTACGCTGCGGGAGCCCTTTCATCCGAGGAAAGTCCCGCCTGCTAACCCCACTTCACAAGGCCATTCTGTTTGATCTCTACCTTCAAGCATTTCCATTCAACAGACTTCTTCCCGTGGCTACTGTGTCTAGGATTGGGGGAGTCCAGTGCCTTTCTGGCTGCCCGCTTCATGCACCCCTTTCTTGAACAGGCGGCTTCCGTTCCTTTACCTCCTCCATCTGCCACCCCTGTGGTCAAGCTCTGGGGGTTATAGCAGCCTCCATGTGGGCAGTCCAGGACACTCTTCAGCCTCCTCCTCCCTGACTTCTGGGCAGCTTTGCTGATTGCACCATCCTCGTGGGATGCTCTTCCAAATGCCCCTGCACCCCAAGGGCTACCTTTTTCCTTTCCAGACTCTCTCCTCTGCCACACCACACATACCAACTACCTTCTGGGCTTCGTCCTTTCAGTCCACACTCTCCCCTGGAAATGTACCCACGGCTCCAATCACTTGTGGCTTCAATTTGCTAATACCTGCCTGCCCACTCCCCCCCAAATAAGCATCTATGTCCCGGATTCACTTTCTAAACTCCAGACGCACATGTTCAACTGCCCCCTCAGCACCTCCACTTGGGTGTCCCTCCAAAGCAGAATGGAGAAGTGCTGTCCTGTGGCTGATTTTAGTCCATATCGTCTCACTGTAATAAACCATCACCTTGAGTATCGTGGCTTTTCTGAGTCTGAGTGCTTCTAGCGGATCACTGAACCTGAGAGTGTTCTTGGGGCCCCGAGCTGTGCTCTCAAGTCAGGCTGCTCACAGCACGCCTTCCCTTCCCTGGCCTACTGACACATCTCCGTCCTCTCTCTTTCCCCTTTGCTCACTACGTTCCAGCCACACCAGCCTTCTCTCTGTCCCTGGAAAACACCAGGCTTGTCCTGATTCAGGGTCTTGGCACTCGCTATTCCCTCTGCTGCCAACCCCGTGGCTGCTTCTTCTCATCATCTAAGTCTCAGTTCAAATGTCGCATCCTCAGCAAAGCCTTTGCTGACCACACAGTCTACATTAGCGCCCACCTCCCAGGCCCTCTTCCACATCTCCTCAGGTTTTCTTCTTCCCAATACTTATCACCATCTGAAATATCTAGTTAACTTATTTGCTTTCTTATTGGTTTATTATCTGTTTTCCCTCTAGAACAGAAGCTCCTTGAGGTCAGGAATGTGCCTATCTTGCTTGCTCCTGTATCCCTGGTAATAACGGAGCGATCACCCTGCTTACAGCTTCTCTTCTCCATAACCATCCATAGCAACTAGCAGCTTCAGCTTCTAAATGAAAACCTGCTCAGATTTTTTTCACAGGACCCATCCATGACAGGATAACATCCATACTTCTTAGCCAATCTAGATTAGTTATCTATTGCTGTGTAACCAATTACTCCAAAACTTAACACAACAAACACTCATCATCTCACAGTTTCTGTGGATCAGAAATCTAGGTGTGACTTAACTGCCTCCGCCAGGTTCAAGGTCTGCCTTGAATTTCTGTCAAGCTGTTGGCCAGGGTTATGGTCTCACCTGAAGGCTTGACCCGAAGAGCTCCACTTCCGAGCTCATTCTTGAGGTTGTGGTCAGGCCTGGTCCCTTGTCACTTGGGCTTCTTCATGGCGCTGCCTCATAACATGGTAACTGGCTAACTTGGGGTGGGGCCAAGATGAGCCATAGTTTGTGTTCTTTTTTTAATTGAAGTACAATTGACATATAACATTATATTAGTTCAGGTGTACAATGTAATGATTTAATATTTGTATATATCACAAAATGATAACCACAATAAGTTTAGTTAACATTATCACCACACATAGTTACTAATTTTTTTTCTTGTGATGAGAACTTTTAAGATCTACTCTCTTAGCAACTTTCAAATATGAAATACAGTATTACTAACTATAGTCATCATGCTGTACATTATCTCCTCATGACTTATTTTATAGCTGGAAATTTTTACCCCTTGACACCCTTCACCCATTTTGCCCATCCCCCACCCCCAGCCTCTGGCAACCACCAATCTGTTCTCTGTGTCTATGAGCTCAGTTGTTTTTATTTTTTATATTCCACCTATAAGTAAGATCATATGGTATTTGTGTTTCTCTGTCTGACTTAGTCCACTTAGCATAATGCCCTCAAGGTCCGTCCATTTTGTCACAAATGGCAACATTTAATTCCTTTTTATGGCTGAATAATATTCCATTGTATATATATACCACATCTTCTTTATCCATTCACCCATTCATGGGCACTTAGGTTGTTCCCATGTCTTGGCTATTGTAAATAATGCTGCAATGAACATGGGGGTGCATATATCTTTTCAAATTAGTGTTTTGTTTTCTTTGGATAAATACCCAGAAGTGGAATTGCTGGATCATATGGTAGTGCTATTTTTCACTTTTTGAGGACTTTCCATACTGTTTTCCACAGTGCCTGAACCAATTTACATTCCCACCAGCAGTGCACAAGGGTTCCCTTTTCTCCACATCCTCGCCAGCTCTTGTCTTTTTGATAATAATAGCCATTCTAGCAGGCGTGAGGTGATATCTCATTGTGCTTTTGATTTACATTTCCCTGATGATTAGTGACGTTGAGCGCCTTTTCATGTACCTGTTGGCCATCTGTATGTCTTCTTTGGAAAAATGTCTGTTCAGGTCCTCTGCCCATTTTTTAATCATTGTTTGTTTTTTTGCTACTGATTTGTATGAATTCTTTATATATTTTGGATATTAGCCCCTTATCAGATATGTGATTTGCAAATATTTTCACCCATTTGGTAGGTTGCCTTTTCGTTTTGTTGATATGCAGAAGCTTTTTAGTTTGATGTAGTCCCACTTGTTTATTTTTGCTTTTGTTGCCTTGGCTTTTGTTGTCAAATCCAAAAATGTCATTGCCAAGACCCATGTCAAGGAACCTACTGCCTATGTTTTATTCTAGGAGTTTTATGGTATCAGGTCTTACATTCAAGTCTTTAACCCATTTTGAGTTAATTTTTGTGCATGCTGTAATACAGGGGTCTAGTTTCATTCTTTTGCCCATGGCTGCCCAGTTTTCCCAACACGATTCATTAAAGAGACTGTGCTTTCTCCATTGTATATTCTTAGCTCCTTTGTCATAAATTAATTGACCATATATGCATGGGTTTATTTCTGGGCTCTCTAGTCTGTTCCATTGATCGATGTGCCTGTTTTTATGCCAATACCATATTGTTTTGATGACTATAGCTTTGTAATACAGTTTGAAATCAGGAAATGTGATGCCTCCAGCTGTGTTCTTCTTTCTCATAATTGCTTTGGCTATTCAGAGGTCTTTTGTGGTTCCATACAAATTTTAAGATTGGCTTTTCTATTTCTGTGAAAAAGGTCATTGGAATTTTGATAGGGATTGCACTGAATCTGTAGGTTGCTTTGGGTAGTATGGACATTTTAACAACATTAATTCTTCCAATCCATGAGCACAGAATATCTCTCCATCTATATGTGTCTTCTTTAACTTCTCCCATTAATGTCTTATAGTTTTCAGTGTATTGGTCTTTCACCTCCTTAGTTAAATTTATTCCTAGGTATTTTATTCTTTATGATGCAAATGTAAATGGGATTGTTTTCTTAATTTCTCTTTATGATAGTTTTTTATTAGTGTATGGAAATGCATCAGATTTTTGTTTATTGATTTTGTATCCTGCAACTTTACTGAATTTGTTTATTGGTTCTAACAGGTTTTTGGTGGAGTCTTAGGGTTTTCTATATATAATATCATTTCATCTTCAAATAGTAACAGTTTTACTTCTTCCTTTCCATATTGGATGCCTTTTATTTCTTTTTCTTGCCTGACTGCTCTGGCTAGGACTTCTAGTACTATGTTGAATAAAAGTGGCAAGAGTAGGCATCCTTGTCTTGTTCCTGATCTTACAAGGAAAAGCTTTTAGCTTTTCACCATTTAGTATAATGTTAGCTGCAGGTTTGTCATATATGGCCTTTATTATGTTGAGTTATCTTCCCTCTGTACTCTTTGTTGAGAGTTTTTATCATAAATGGATGTTAAATTTTTTAAGTGCTTTTTCTGCATCTATTAAGATGATCATATGATTTTTATCCTTCATTTTGTTAATTTGGTGTATCATATTGATTGATTTGTGGATGTTGAACCATCCTTGCATCCCTGGAATAAATCCCACTTGATCATGGTGTATGATCCTTTTAATGTATTGTTGTATTTGAGTTGCTAATGTTTTCTTCAGGATTTTTGCATCTATGTTCATCAGGGATATTGGCCTGTAATTGTCTTTTCTTGTGGCATCCTTGTCTGGTTTGGGGATCCGGGTAATGCTGGCCTTGTAAAATGAGTTTGGAAGTGTTCCCTCCTCTCCTATTTTTTGGAAGAGTTTGAGAAGGATTGGCATTAATTCTTCTTTGAATATTTGGTAGAATTCACCAGTGAAGCCATCTGGTCCCGGACTTGTGTTTGTTGGGAGGTTTTTTGACTACTGATTTAGTCTCCTTGCTAGTAATTGTTCTGTTCAGATTTTCTATTTCTTCATGATTCAGTCTTGGTAGGTTGTATGTTCTAGGAATTTATCCATTTCTTCTAGGTTGTCCAATTTGTTGGTGTATAATTGTTCATAGTAGTCTCATGATCCTTTGTATTTCTGCAATATCAGTTGTAACATCTCCTCTTTCTTTTCTGACTTTGTTTATTTGAGTGCTCTCTTTTTTTTGTTGGTGAGTCTAACCAAGGTTTGTCAATTTTATCTCTTCAAAGAACTAGCTCTTAGTTTCATTGATCTTTTCTATTGTCTTTTTAGCCTCTATTTCATTTATTTCCACTCTGATGTTTGTTATTTCCTTCCTTCTAGTAACTTTGGGCTTCATTTGTTCTTATTTTTCTGGTTCCTTGAGGTATAAAGTTAGGTTATTTATTTGAGATTTTCTTGTTTCCTTTCTTTTTCTTTTTTTTTTTTTTTTTGCTGAGGAAGATTCACCCTGAGCTAACATCTGTGCCAACCTTCCACTACTTTGTATGTGGGTCACCACCACAGCATGGCTGCCAATGAGTAGTGTAGGTCCACGTCTGGGAACTGAACCCAGGCCACTGAAGCAGAGCACACCAAACTTAACCACTAGGCCACAGGGCTGGCCCCTCTTGATTCTTTGTGTGTGTGTGTGTGTGTGTGTGTGTGTGTGTGTGAAAGGAAGATCAGCCCTGAGCTAACATCCATGCCAATCCTCCTCTTTTTGCTGAGGAAGACTGGCCCTGGGCTAACATCCATGCTGATCTTCCTCCGCTTTATGTGGGACACTGCCACAGCATGGCCTGACAAGTGGTGCGTCGGTGCACGCCCAGGATCCAAACCCTGGCTGCCAGCAGTGGAGTACACACACTTAACCACTATGCCAGGGGGCCGGCCCCCCCTCTTGTTTCTTAGTGTAGGCATTTATCACTATGAACTTCCCTCTTAGAACTGCTTTTGCTGCATCCCATATGTTTTGATATGTTGTATTTCCATTTTCATTTGTCTCAAGGTATTTTTTTATTTCTCTTTTGATTTCTTCTATGACCCATTGGTTGTTCAGTAGCATGTTGTTTAATCTCCACATATTTGTGAATTTTCCAGTTCACCTCTTATAATTGATTTCTAGTTTCATACCATTGTAGTAGGAAAAGATGCTTGGTATGATTTCAATCTTCTTAAATTTATTAACACTTGTTCTATGACCTAACATATAATCAACCCTGGAGAATGTTCCATGTGCACTTGAGAAGAATGTGTATTCTGTTGCTTTTGGATGGAATGTTCTGTAAATGTCTGTTAAGTCCATCTGGTCTAACATGTCATTTAAGACTGATGTTTCCTTATTGATTTTCTGTATGGATGATCTGTCCATTGATGTAACAGGGGTGTTAAAGTCCCCTACTATTATTGTATTGCTGTCTTTTTCTCCTGTTACGTCTGTTAATATTTGCTTTATATATTTAGGTGGTCCTATATTGGGTGCATAAATATTTACAAATGTTATAACCTCTTCTTGGATTGACCCCTTTATCATTATGTAATGCCCTTCTTTGTCTCTTATTGCAGTCTTTGTTTTAAAGGTGAAATTGTCTAATATAAGTATGGCTACTCCTGCTTTTTTTGTTGTTTCCATTTGCATGGAATATCTTTTCCATCCCTTTACTTTCAGTCTGTGTGGTCCTTACATCTAAAGTGAGTTTCTTGTAGGCAGCATATCAATGGGCTTGTTTTTTATCCATTCAGCCACTCTGTCTTTTGATTGGAAAATTTAGTCCACTTACATTTAAAGTAATTATTAATAGATATTTTATTTCCATTTTGTTAATTTTTTTTTCTAGCTATTTTGTAGTTCCTCTCTGTTCCTTTCTTCTTCTCTTGCCCTCTTCCTTTGTGGTTTTATGACTTTATTTAGTGGTATGCTTATATTCTTTTCTCATTGTTTTGTGTATCTACTATAGGTTCTTGCTTTGTGGTTACCATGAGGCTTGCATATAACAACTTATATTTGTAACAATCTATTTTAAGTTGATAACTTAAGCTTTAAGTCTGAAAGCATTCTAAAGCTCTACATTTTTACTCTCTACTCCCACATTTTATGTTTTTGATGTCACATTTTACATCTTTTTATCTTTTCTATCCCTTAATTATTGTAATCATAGTTATTTTTACTATATTTGTCTTTTAACCTTCATACTAGCTTTATAAGTGATAAATCCACTACCTTTACTATATATTTACCTTTACCAGTAAGATTTATTCTTTCATATGTGTTCTTGTTACTAATTAGCACCCTTTTTTTCAACTTAAAGAAGTCCCTTTAACATTCATTATAAGGCCAGTTTAGTAGTGATGAACTTCTTTAGCTTTTGCTTGTCTGGAAAACTCTTTATCTTTCCTTCAGTTCTGAATGATACCTTTATCAGGTAGAGTTTTCTTGGTTGGAAGTTTTTTTCTTTCAGCACTTGGAATAGATCATACCACTCCCTTCTGGCCTGCAGTTTCTGCTGAAAAATCTGTTGATGGTCTTATGAGGGCTCCCTTGTATGTAACAAGTTGTTGTTCTCTTGCTGCTTTTAAGATTCTCTCCTAAGGGAACTTTCATACACTGCTGGTGGGAGTGCAAACTGGTGCAGCCACTATGGAAAACAGTATGGAGATTCCTTAAAAAGTTAAGGATAGAACTACCATATGATCCAGCTATTCCACTCCTGGGTATTTATTTCAAAGAGCATGAAAACACGAATATGTAAAGATGCGTGCACCCCTGTGTTCATTGCAGCATTATTCACAATAGCCAAGACTTGGAAGCAACCTAAGTGCCCATCAAGGGACGAATGGATAAAGAAGATGTTGTATATATACACAATGGAATACTACTCAGCCATAAGAAATAATGAAATCCAGCCATTTGTGACAACATGGATGGACATTGAGGGTATTATGCTAAGTGAAATAAGTCAGAGGGAGAAGGTCAAATACCGTATGATCTCACTTATAAGTAGAAGATAAAAACAACAATAAACAAACACACAGAGACAGAGATTGGATTGGTGGTTACCAGAGGGGAAGGGGGGAGGGAAGAGGGTGAAAGGGAGGATTAGGCATGTGTGTGTGGTGATGGATTGTAATTAGTCTTTGGGTGGTGAACATGATGTATGCAGAAATAGAAGTATAATGATGTACACCTGAAATTCATACAATGTTATAAAACAAGGTTACCACAATAAAAAATATATATACATAATAAAAAAACAAGATTCTCTCCTTGTCTTTAACTTTTGACATCTTAATTATAATTAATATGTCTTGGTGTGGGTCTCTTTGCGTTCATCTTTTTGGAACTCTGTGTGCTTCCTGAATCTGAATGCTTGTTTCAATGGCTGAGGTTTTCAGCCATTATTTCTTCAAATAAGTTTTCTGCCCCTTTCTCTCTCTCTTGTCCTTCTGGGACCCCTATAATGTAAATGTTAGTCTGCTTGATATAGTCCCATAAGTCCCTTAAGCTGTCTTCACTTTTTTTTCATTCCTTTTTCTTTCTGCTCCTCTGATTGGGTGAGTTCCCCTGCCTTGTCTTTGATTTCACTGATCCTTTCTTCTGCTTCACCTAGTCTGCTATTGAGCCCCTCCCATGTATTTTTCAGTTCAGTTATTGTATTCTTCACCTCTGTGACTTCTATTTGGTACTTGCTTATCCTTTCTCTTCGTTGAAGTTCTCACTGCATTCATCCATTCCTCTTGCCAAGCCTTTTTATACTCTAATCTCAGAAGTGATGCTCCATCACTTCTGCCATTACAAGAGCATGGGCACCATGAGGGGGTCACTGGGGGCATCTTAGAGGCTTTCACAGGCTCTTATCTTCCTTCATGCTCTACTCCAAGCCCTGCCTCTGAGTTGCTCCCAGCAGGTATACTCACTGGGCACTTAGGAGTTGAGAATGAATGAACACCCCACATCTGTGCACTTCTGCTAACATATGTTCATCTCCTTCCTCCAGATTGTTCTCCCCACTCCCACCCCCACATAAAGCTCACCAATTCATCCTCAAGGTGCAGATCACACCCCATCCCAGAGACTCCAGGGCCTGGCATTGGAAATGGGTCTGGAGGCTGATACTCTTTGGACACTGGCTCTGCCTCCTCACTAGGCCCTACATTAATTTTATGTTAATTTATGTAAATACATACTATTGTGGAGGATAATTCATGAAGGTTGAACCTTTAGCTGGAAAAACATTTCTAAAATGTCAAAGACAAGGTTGAATACTGAGCTTGTGCAGGGGGCCTTGAGAAGGCTGGAGCTGGAGGTCCAAGGAGAGGGACATCCCAGCTTTTCCTCTGCTGCCGAGGGAGGGCACCGGCGAGCTGCGGACAGTGTCGCCGGTGGCCAGGCCCAAAAAAGAGCTTGGATCTGGGCTGGGGGTACCCAGAATTTAGCCCAAGCAAGGGGTCTCTCAGCGAGACAGACGTGGCTCTGGGTTAGACCGCTGCAGCCTGAGTTCCCTCTGTCATTGCAGTGTCACCCAAGCAGTGAGAATGAGCCGCACAAAGCCACCGGGGCTCACGGATGAGCGCTGTGAGTCCCAGTGTCCCTGAACTCTGGCCTTACAGTTTTGTGATTTGAAGCAAGGCCTTCAACTCCTCTGAGCCTCATCTGCGTGTGGGCAGGTTCTTCTCAGGGTTCCGGAGAAGCACTGGGAAGAGCAGCAGGAGGGAGGTGGGGCCTGCACTCTCTGAACCCAGATTCTCCTCTCTAGAGCCAGGGCCTTGAGAATAGGAGTGTGGAGGCCCCTTCCCATCCTCAAACTGGTGAGGTGCAAAGAGGCCTCTGCTCCCAGGAGTTTGATGAGGCTCCAGGGCCACCTGACACCCCTCCCATCACCCTCCTTGTGTAGAGGAAATGTCCCCACATCAAGTCCCTTTCTTCTGCTCACCCCCTTAGGAGAGCCCCTGGGCCTTGGGGTGCTGGGCCCTTGTGGCCGCCTGCACCTGGGTCTTCTCTCCTCAGGTACCTGGATGACGGAGGTGCTGCCCCCTCCGCCCTCTTTGCATCTCTGTCCTTTCCCAAGATGCCGTGGGCTCTCCCATGCTGTCACCGATTTTCCTGCCGGGAGCTCCGGCCGGTCTCCCGCGCAGGTTCGCAGCGCCGCCACCAGGGGGCGCTGCTCCTCCTTGCAGCGCCGCTCCAACTTCCCTGGGTGAAAGGCTCCAAAAAAATAGACGCGAAAATAAGTGTGAGCGACCAGGAAGCCCTTACAGAAAAGACAGCATCAGAGCAATCGCCAGGTTCCCCAAGTTCTTGTCTTCTTCTGGACCCCAAATTCACATAAAGAGGCTCGTGTTCCGGGAAGGATCTACCCGTAGAAATTTTGTTCTGACACCTGCCCCAGATCCCCCGCTCCTGGGTGAACACATGTGGGACTCTGTCACCACAGGGGCAGGTTTGGTCGTTTGAGCTCGTCGGGAGACCAGCCTAGTTCCCAAGACTCAGTCTTGTAGGGACAGCAGGGAATAAACAGGGCAGAAGGGGCTTTGGAGTCCACAAGTTCTTCCCCCATAAGAAGCAGCATGTCCCCAAGCAAGTCACCCAGCCTCAGAGGCTCTTTTGTCCTGGAGATAATAGTGCCTCCCGGAAGCGTTGTTGGAACCGTCAGAGGCAATGTGTACAGTTCCCACCCCATCACCAGGCAGCTTGACCCTCTCACTCTCCCACCCCACTGGTAAACTGCAGCCTTCTGAAACCACCGTTCAACTGAGAAAACAAATATATAAAATAAACGGGCCAGGAACCACTCCACTTCCACTGGAGTGGCTATAATTAAAAAATATATAAAAATTTAAAAAGCAAGCGTTGGCGAGAATGTGCAGAAGTTGGAACCCTCATGCACTGCTGATGGGAACATAAAATGGTGCAGCCTCTGAGGAAAGCAATGTGGTCGTTCCTCAAAAAGTTAAACACAGAACTGACATATGATCCAGCATTTCCACTTCTAGGCATATACCCAAAAGAACTGAAAACTGTATGAATATGCATGTACATGCATGTTCATTAAAGCACTATACACAATAGCCAAAATGTGGAAACAGCCCAAATATCCATCAACTGATGCATGGATAAACAAATTGGGTATATCCACACAATGGAATACTTTCTCGTTGTTAGTGCCGTGGAGTGATTCCAACTCCTAGCGCCCCTGTGGACAGCAGAGCGGAGCCCTGCCTGGTCTTTTTGCTCCATCCTCTCCCCTTCCAGGGCTCTATCAGACAATGCTCTGCAGCTACTCATAGGGTTTTCATGGCCAATTCTTCCAAAGTGGCTGGCCAGGTCCTTCTTCCCGGTCTTAGTCTGGAAGCTCTGCTGGCACCTGTCCACCATGAGTGACCCTGCTGGTATTTGAAATCCAGGTGGCAGAGCTCTCAGCACCACAGCAACATGCAGCACCACAGTATGACAATTAACAGACGGGTGATACGGTTCCCTGACAGGAAAATGAGCCAGGGCCGCAGTGATGAGAGCACCGATCTTAACCACTAGACCACCAGGGCTGGCTAATGGAATATTATTCAGCCATGAAAGGAATGAACCACTGACACATGCTACAACATGGATAAATCTTGAAAACAATATGCTACATGAAAGCTGCTAGATACAAAAAGTCATATATTGTATGAGTCCATTTATGAAATGTCCAGAAAAGGCAAATCCATAGAGACAGAAAGCAGATGAAAGGTTGTAGGGGTTGGGGGAGAGGGTAACAGAGAATGACCGCTTAATGGGTTCACGGTTTCCTTTTGGGGTGACTAAGATGTTTTGGAACTAAACAATAATGTTGGTTGCACATTATGAAAGCACTAAATGTCACCGAATTGTTCCCTTTAACATAGTTAATTTTATGTAATGTGAATTTCACCTATATAAAATAAATAAACCAAGCCAGCCTCATGTGCCCGATGCACTTGGTCGTACAGCTATGCCTGGACTAATGGGAGCCCAGCCATTCCCTGGGATACCAGCTCCACAGTCTGCTGCTCTGAGGCCTGGCGCCCACAGGCCCCCTCCATGTCCCTGATGGCACCTTCCTCTCCACCACACCTGCCCTCTCCCAGGCCCTCCACCCTCACCAGCTTCATGTCTTCTGTCTCCCTCGCTTCATTCACCCCCATATGAGACCCATGACTACCCCACTTCCAAAACCCACACCGCGATTTCAGTCACTTAGCAGTGACCCCTGGGCCTGCCCTTCCACCTCCTTCACCAGCCCTGACCTGGCCTCAAAGACCGCCACCTGTCAGGCCCTCCCGCCCTCGGCCTGATGCTGGGGGTCCCTCTTCCTGTCTAAGGCTGACTTGCTCATTTTGGGGGGACTCCTGGGTCTTCAACCCCTGCCTCTGAAGCAGACCCTTGGCTCTTTAACACACTCCATCTCCCAAATTGCGGGAGGAGGGGTCATTTTCCACGACTCTAACCTTGCTCTCCGCTTGGTCTTCTCTCTGATGCTCCGGGTCAAACCTCTAGGAAGAGTAGTTCACAGACGCATCTCCACTCACTCTGTGCCTCCTACCACACCCCACACCTCAGCAGCACCCCCACGTCTTTGCAGTGCCACTCCAAGGAGCACGTTCCAGCACTATCTTCTCGTGATTGGCAGCTCCCCTCTTCGCTAACCTCACTCTTGCCCCTTCACATCTCTCTTGGCTTCCTCGGAGGCCTCCTTCTCCCGCTCCTTAAATGTGAAGGAGTGTTTTCAGAGCTGTCCTGGAACCTCCGCTTTGCCGTCTACCCCAGGGGTGCCCACCAATAGTTGCCCTGTATTGATCGGGGTGGGCAGACTTTTGGGGACACATAACCCAGGATCTGAGGCTTACCTCACCGTCACTGAGGTCTTTTCTGGCTCAGCCAAGTTGTACGGGGATCCCCTGGGCAGCTCTCTGAGCTGTGACCTGAGAGAGCCTCTCCTGCCCCTGGGCTCCGTCTGTGGCCCCCAGGATCACAATCAAAGGAGGGGAGCCTTAGGTTCAGCCATTCCTCACCTGAAATGCACAGCGGCCAGGAAGACAGTGGGGCCAAGTGGTTCCCTGCAGCGCTCGTCACTGTGGAGGAAGGAGGACTGGGGGTGAGCTGGCATCTGCACCACAACCTGCAGGCAGCGTCTACACTCCGATCCATCCTCTAACTACAGACAGATGGCCAGTGCCTCCTGAGTCTGAGGCCATCTCCCCGGTAAACGCACTTATTCTACAGTTTTTATGCCCAGACACCCAGCCTGAAGTCTTGGGGAGCACAGGTTACGTGTGCCAGCACGTGAAGAAGCTGGGCCCACAGAAACAACTCCAGAGAGCCCCACTTTGTGGCGACTCCTTTTCCCCGTCCTAGGTGAAATCTAAGGTAAGTCCCAAGACTTTTCTGTCATTCTCCAGTAACTGAAGTTTTCTGTTCCTTAAAGTCATTTCTAAGTCTCATTTCAGTTAGAAGCCCCAGTCCTGTGTAAGCATTCAAGCTGGTCTCTTGCAGCGGGCAGAAGGGACTGGGTTCACTGTGCGATTCCTCAGCCCTTGGAGGGTCAAGGTGGAGAGGTAAGGGTCAAGGGTCTCCCCTGATTACAGCTGCCAGAATCCATATTCTCTGGGCTCAGCGAGTGTCTGGAGCTGACACTTCCTCTCCTGGGACCCACAGACACGCCCGCCCCCCCCACTGCCTGCAGACCCTCATCAGGAGCCCTGGGAATCTCGTGGTCTGCCTACCCATGGGCCACATCACCTCTCACACCATCTGCTTGGGAAACCAAGAAGACCCCATGCCAGCTCTCATTCCCAGGTGGTGAGAAATCCTGAACATACCCTCCATCCTGAACAGCAATGGAGTGCAGACCCTCCTCAGTGGAGACCACCCACAGTCGCTGCACCTCCTGCCCACCAAGCTCCATCTTGCCTCAGAACTTCCCAGGGCCCCTCCTTCCATCTCAAGGGGGCTCCCTCTGGCCAAGTCTCAGCTCACTGTCAACATTCAAGACACAGTCAGAAATAGCCCCAGAGGCACTTACCCTATTACAGCCACTCTATCTTCACTCCCCACATAGGACCATCTAGTATTTCTCTAATGTATTGATTAGTCTATTTGTTCACTGTCTGCCCCACCCCCTAGTGGGATACAAGCTCCAGGCAGCAGGGACCTCCCAGCGCCTAGCAGAGCCCTGCACACAGTAGGAGCTCAATAAAAACTTGTCATCAGTATATGGGCTGTTAAAGCTACATGGCAGCAGATGTAGACCACAAAGAGGGACAGATGGGGGTGCAGGAGAGAGCAGGGGACCTAACACTGAGGGCGAGAGTGGCTAGAACATGGGAGCCAGGGAGGGGTGGGGATGGGTCCTGGCAACGACTGACAAAGCGTTTCCTGGCGGGAGAGGGCAGGAGCCAGGGGAGGGTAGTGCTAAAGTTCCAGAGCAAGCAAGACAGTGGGAGGCAAGGTGTGGCTGAAAGAAAAGCAGGACTTCAGACAGGTTTCTGTGTTGTGATGTTGTGGTGGGGGCGGGGGGGGGGGGGGGAAGCAGCTGCAAAGAAAGCAAAGTCTAGAGATGGGAGAGGAAGGTGCAGGAGGGGGAGGGAGGGGACATCAGCCCTGAAGCAGGAGCGGGATCCTGCTCAGCTTCCTTCACTGTGGCTGTGGCCAAGTCCTTGGCCTCTCTGGGCCTCAGTTTCCTCATCTGTAACCTGGGACAACACGGGTATCCTGAGCTCCACGATCTGTATGAGCAGCACAGTGGCTGACACTCTAGTAATACTGGTAAAAATAGTTATTGTTATTGGTATGTCATCATTGTTATCCTTGTGATTTTGGAAGGACAGGAGGGCAGATGTGGCTGCAGAGAACCTGATGGGTGTGGGGTGAGAGGGCAGGGTGGAGTGTGGGAACCCGGAAGGAAGGAAGGGATGGTTTCCTCAGTAACCAAGAGAAGGCACTGATCCAGCACGGGGCCAGGGGACCCCGGGGTGGGGTGGGGGCTGTACCTGAAGGCCCCTGGAGCTGCCCACCAGGGTCTCCGTCTGGGCAGTGTAATCAGGCTCCGGGGACACCCCAAGCTCCGCGGGCCAGACTCAGGCCCGGGTCTCCCTAGCTCGGCACCAGCCTGCAGGCTGAGTCCCCTGGGACCCGCGCGGTCTGAAGGCCACAGCAGACAGCGGACAGGGAGGGAAGGGTTAACGGCCGCGCGCGGTTGAGGGGCTGGGGCCGCGAGTCGCCGCGATTGGCTCGGGCGCAGGACCCGGGGGCAGCTGCGGGCGGACTGCCGCCCAGACTTCCCGGACGCGCCTGGCGCCTCCGCTGCCCCGCCGGCGGCCTCCGGGGACGCGCTGCCCGGCGGCCTGGGGACAGCTCCGCTCCTGCGCCAGCCCCCCAGGCTCCCGCCCCGGTTGGGGGGGCGGGGACTGTCTCTCTCGGTGCTCGTCAACAGCAGTGACAGCGCGGCTGTCAGCGCCTCCGCCGCGCACCCACCAGCGGCGGTGCCTCTGCCCTCCCCGCGGAGGGGCGAGAGCCCCAGGTTGCCTGTGGGGATGAATCTGTCTGTCCGGACGTCCAGCCATGAGGCGACCTACTGGGTCCCATGAGCTGGGAGTGGGAGGCCCTTCTTTAGGGATCACTTTGGCTGATCTGGGGGAGGGACGGGGCTGGATGCTCTTATCCCCGCTCCCAGACCCCAGGAAACTCACAGACCTAACAGAGAGGGGTGAGCTTGTTCTCTGGGCCCCCTGTGCCTGCCACCTCCCTCCTGCCAAGCCCTCAGCGCCCCCACTGTGGCCAGGGACCTTGGGGGGGGGCAGGCCAGTACCCCCACCCCACGCCCACTGGCAGCCTTGCGGACTAGAATCCTAGCATGAGCACCTGGGAGAGGCTCCAGTTGTCTACAGCAAGTGTTGATAGTCTGGTTGTCACTCTGAAAAGTGTCAGTCTGCCCACACTGGTGAGATGGGTATGTTGAAAAAGATATCAACTCTTGGAGAATTTCATTGCAAATGAAAGATGGGGTTAAGACTCCTGGAGGACTATGGTGGTGTTCAGAAGTTTCTGTGATTTTTCTGTCCGGATGCTGGAGCCGCTCACCACCTGCCCCCGCAGGACCCTCTAGACCTCAGCCCTGAGCAGGATTTGGGGGGAAGGACACATCTGCTCCCCTGCTTGGGTCTTTCCAGGTGTTCCTCCTGGAGGTCTGACCCCAGTCTGTGCCCTCTGCCTCCTCCACCCCACTCCCACCCTGGCCTTGCCAGTCACCCTCACTGTGGCTCTTCTCTCCTCCTCCCTTTGTAAAAGTCTCCTTCCAGCCTCGCTCTCCAAGTGGAGGGAGGCAGCGAGGCGATCACCTGCCCTGCTCCCTCATCTATCACCCTGAACTGTTTCACGATAAAATTACTCATCCTGGGCCAGTGATAAATGAAATCAGTCTAGAGGCGACCACACGAGGTGGGGGTGGGGCGCCCCATTCAGTGTTTCTGGGCCTGGGTGAGGGAACCCAGATGAATTGTGTCTCTGTGTTAACACACAGCCTGGTGAGGGCCAAGTTAGTGGGTTTGTATGGGAGACACGGCAGAGCAGCCTCCTGCAGCTTCAGGGATCAGATGAGCCTCTGCCCCTCCAAACGGGAGCCTCCAGACTTGAGGTATCCAGAGGTCAGGAAACTTAGCACCAGCCCAGGTCAGCAGGGTGACACCCAATGGCTCCTCTGGATTCTACTGGATCCCCCATGTTCTTCTGCTTTCAGCCCAAGAATCCCTGAGAAGTCCTTAGCTGATAACCAAGGGGTTAATTAATAACCAAACTGAAGAGCTCAGGAGCAGCTGTGGGCTCCTCTGATTAAAGCACAGAGGTCCACAGGACCAGGCCTCAAAGCTCCTCTGCCACCTGCCAGCTGTCATCTGTGAAAGGAGGTAAAAAGAGCACCTGCCTCACAGGTTGCTGCCAGGGCACCTGAGGTTGCATTTGTGAGGTGCTGAGTCATCGTGGCACGTATTTCCAAGGCCCTGGAGCAGAGAGGAGACCACTCTGGAGCTCATGGTTCAGGGAGGAGCCAGAGCCAGGGCTGTGGACATGCAGTGATGTGTGTGCAGGAGCTCAAGGGACAATGGACTCGTTCTGATTGGAGGGCTTCATAGAGGAAGTGGCATTTGAAGTAAATGGTCATGAAAGGATGAGTAGGATTACACAGAGGGTTCTGGTATCAATGTACTCTTCTGGAATGTGGGGCGATCCAGCCGCTCCTGGGCTGTGTCATGCAGGAAGCTGTGACAGAAGCAGGGTCTGCTGCTCCAGGTGGAGAGTTGGAGCTTCCCTTTCTGACTCCCATACCAGGGAGAAAGGGCTGTGTGAACCGCTCACGTTTGTCCCTGGATGCGCCACACTGCCTGGCACAGTGGACGAATCAGGGAGAAATGATAAGTGTGTGCTCACCCTGTGGGCCACGGAGCCACGGAGCCGCGGAGTTAGTCGGGAAAGGACAGTCAGATGCCGGGGCAGTGAGGCGAGGCCAGTGGAGAAACAGCAGATGGGCCCAGGAGGCTGCGGCCAGGCCAGGCTCAGGGGAGGCCTGAGACTCTCCCAGGAGAGCAAGCCTGGGATGGGGAGTGGGGCTCACCTGAGAGATGGCACAGGGCCCCGAGGAAACGCTGGGCCAAGCGTCTGTGCTATTTGGGCACTGAGCCTCCCAAAGTCCCTGCCTTTGAGGACAGTGCTAGGCGGAGAGGGAGGCCACCTCCCAGAAGTAACACTGGCTTCTCAGCATCCTCCCCGCCGTGGGCCTCACCTTGGGGTTTCCAGAGGCTCTACCCTGCCGCCGGCTGTACTCAAGACAGGTGGCATTTTGAACTGGGCCCTTTTCCCCTTTTCTCTGGGAGAGAGTTTTAGCTGCCACTCAAAGAATGCCTGGCTCCAACCTGTCCCCCAAACAGAAGAAACAGAGCCCAGTTCAAGACCAAGACTCTGGTGGATGGCACCCTCACTCCCCCTCCACTCTTTCTGTCTATGGCCCCTCCACCCTGCGCTGGACCACCCCATTCCTGACACCATCTGCCCATCCATCTGCAAAGCTGGGAGCCAAGGCCCCAGTCTGGCTGCTGGTCAGATGTTGCCTCCTCCAGGTACCACACGCAGGCTACTCGTTTGGCCAGAGAACCAGCCCTGGAGTGTTCCCCCAACTCCCGCTCTATGAGCAGCACTCTGTCCTTGGAGCCCCTGGGCAGTGACAAGCCGAGATCTGAACCTCCCTCTGTTTCGGACAATGTCCACTCCAAGCCAAAGCCAGATGCTGCCAGGCCTGCCTGTGTCTCCTGTGTGCACACATGTTAGCAAATGTGTGCCCTTGTGTGGCACACACGTGTGTGTGGTCTACAGAGTGCACTTCCAGGTAATAAAACACACCCAGCATCTTTAAGCCTTCACTCCTCTCCCAGGGCTTTTCCAAGATTAAATTTCCTCTACCAGAGGCAGCATCCTGTCACTGGGGCACTAGTGACAAAGCCTTCCCCACTGAGGGATAGACCCCTGGTCCAGGGCCCACCAGGCTCTTCTCAGAGTAGACTCTGCCTCCCCTCCCAGCTCTTGCCGCTCCAGGTGTGGGGTGCACCTTCACAGATAACGTGCTATGGCCCACTCCCTCTCCCTGTCCTCCTGGTCCCACAGTAAAGCTACCAGCCACCCTGGGCAGCAGGGATTGGCCTGAGGTCCTAGAGGTGGACATGGGCAGTATAGGCCAGGCTGGGGGTGCTGCAGGGAGTTGTGGCTCCCAGGCCGTGGAGCCCTCCCTGATGCCACCTTCCTGGGTGAAGTTCAGGATGTCCCAGGCTTTACTAGGCTGTAGTGGATTGGCAAGTGATGGGGCCAAGCGTCTGTTGTGCAGCAGGTTATACAGTCCATGGGGCCCAGGTCCCACGAGCAGCCCAGGCAGGCTCAGAGAACACTTGCCGAGAGCCTCCTTCACGCCCAGCACCAGGTCCTGGCACATCGTGAGCAGAGCAGCCAGACTTACCCTCCTGCCAGAAACAAACACCAGACAAGATCCAGGAAACAGCAGCCCTCAAGACACCGGACATCACATGACGAAGGACGGAGAGCCCTCCGACCGCCCCAGCTCACCGCCTCGCGAGTTTCCAGCTGTGGCTCAGCGAGGGGACCCAGGCGGGTTGAGGGGTCCCCCTGAGAAGAGAGATGGAGCTGGGTGTCCCGAGAAGCCAAGGTGGCTAGGGTTCACAGGACGGAGCACCGGAGAGGAGAGAGCCCCGGAGTCTGTGGAGCGCGGATCAGCACGTGTGGGTGAGGAACGTGCTCAAGGCCAGGGAAGAACCACCGAGAGGATCAGAGGGACTGCTGTCCAGAGCTCGCACAGGGCCGTGAAAAGTGCTTGCTCCATCAGCCAGGCAGGAGACCTTAGCTCACTGCGGCCGAGCACAACGGGTTCTGCCAGTGAAGTGGGCAAATCAGCCTGGACTAAACACTGCTCTGGTCCTCCCAGCGAAACGTAAAAGCAAGACCTGACGGGACCGAACTGCTTCCAAGTACCTTCCTGGTGTCCAGAGCAAAGTGCCAGAATGTTTAGGAAAATACTCAGCACCCAATGAGACTCACAATCCTGTTCACCCATTAGAAGATCACCAGGCATGCAAGGAAGGAGCAAAATACCACCCATCACAGTCAGTTGATGCTGACCCAGAAATGACTGGGCAGTAGGGCAGGTGCATGGGGACATGAAAGCATCTGATCCTGCTGTGTGCAGGAATTCAAGAAGCCAGAGGACAGGTTGAATGTGTTAGGCAGGGGCATTCTAAAGCAAAGATGAGTGCCGCTGAGAAGGGGTCAGTCATGGGAAGAGAGCAAAAAGCTTGGATGTGGACAGAGTTCAATCTCTGCAGCGGGCTCGGGCTCAGACCCAGGCCCTGAGGAGGCTGCCACCACAAATACAGCCGCGGGATGAGCCATTGCCATCCCACCCCACCCCACATGTCCCTGGATCGCCTGGCACCCAGGAGGGGCTCAGCACATATTAATTTTGTCTTGTTTAATTCTCACTCCCATTTTACGGATTGAGGCTCAGAGAAGTTAAAGGCCTTCCCAAGGCCACACAGCCAGGCAGTGGTGGGTGCAGTACCCTGGGCATGCAGCCTTAAGCACTCTTGCTACACAGCTCTGACCACCAGGTCTCACCAACTTGGGGAATCCAAGGTAGGCTGAGAGTAACCCCAGTCCCCCAGGAAGCAAGCTGAGACTGGGAGGCACATCAGAGAGTTTGGGTCCGATAACGTCAGCTGGCAGGAAGCCGGTGCCTCAATTCCTTTCGCATCCTCCATCCAGGACGTCTGGGGTCAGAAGCCCCCCACCCCAATTTCCCAACCTTGCCTCAGCCTGCCCAGTTTGGGGGTGGGGCAGGCAGGCAGGGAGCCCAGCCTGAAGGTGCCCATTTCTGAAATTATCATAAGCGCCTTAATCACCACTTGGGCTGGAGCACTCTGGGCTCTGGGCCTTTGTGTTCAGCCCCACCTGGGGGTGCAGGTGCACAGCCTGGGGGCACAGCACATGCCCCCAGCCACTCTCACCCGGCCCCATCTGCTGCGGCTCAGGCACCGGGCACCTCTGTCAGCACTGACCCCATGTCTAGCCTGTTTGCTCGATGCCTGCCTCTGAGACCAGGAGCCCCATGCTGGACACAGAAAGACAGATTCAGCCAGGGAGTGAATGCCACACCTGCACGTGTGCACACTCAGGTACAGGTGCTCACTCTGAGTCCCACCTGGGGAGGCGCAGACGCACCCAGAGGAGTTGACACAAACCCAGACACGTTCCTTTCCTTTCCCCTGGTCGAGGGGTTGGACTGGAGTGGTTTGTTGGCCTCTGTTGTGTTGGTGATAATGACTGCTGCCCTCATTGAGCAATACCACGGGCCAGGCGTGTGAGGTTCCTTACCAACCTCCAGTAGTTTCGCTTCACTTACAGGGAGGGGAGGTCTGAGGCTCAGAGCACAGGAGCTAAGGCCCTAAAGCTCCCCAGCTCCAGAACCGGCCTCGCCACCAGCTGCAGCCTCTAAGCTGAGGCAGAGGCTCCGGGCATCCTGCCACTGAGGGGCTGGCCTAGGAAGGGTGAGCAACCCCACCCAGAGTCCCCACAGCAAGCGGCAGCTGAGAGCCAGGCCCAGGCAGGCGGCGGGACAGCTGCCGGCTCCTGCCAGGCCCCTGGCAGCATGAGCAATGGCAGGCTGAGCGATAAGAAACTAATAATTTATGTTTCCAGCTCCCATGGCCCCGGCGCCAAGGGAAGGCTGGGCCACAGCGTCCTCCTCACTCGAGCGCTGCAATCCCTTATTGCACAAATTATTAACAACCAGAGAATGAATGACTCTGTAATCAGATCAGGGCTGCCAGCACTTTTCATTTTGTTTATTTGTATAAATTCTGAAGTCAAGGTCTAGCCTAAGCTCAGAAAGCCAGCTTCGTGCTGGCTTTCTTGGACAGAGCACACCCCTCCCTCCCCCTCCCCCAGGACTCCAGGGGGTGACGAAGACAGAGGGGATCGGGGAGGGAGCAGGGAGGTGGGCCTGAGCTGGAAGACCTGGGTCTATGTGCACCCACTGCAACCTCATTAGACAATGGGTCCCATTCTCAGAGCCAGGGGCTGGCCTAGGGCTTGAGGGATGGGAGAAAGCCTCTTGTCCCTAAGGGAAAACCTCTTCTCCCTCTCTCTCCTCGTCCTTCCCCCAGGTGCCCACCTCCTTCAGCTGATGGTCCAGGCTAGCAGCTGCCCAAGGCCCAGATCCCGCGGCACTACCCTCCATCCCTGCCCCTTCCCATCATCTGCCTCCCAGGCTGATCTCTCCCCTGCCCTTCCTTTTCCCATCCTGCTGCTGGGCTGCACTGTCACCTCCCTTAGGCCCAGGGATTCCAGCGGTGAGGTTTCCTGTGGCAGTGCTGAGGAGTGGACTGCTATGGTCCTCTCATGAGCCCACTTTTAATCTCATTGACCTCTCGTTATACTGCAGTGCATAAATTCAGATTTGGAGAGCTTATGTTCCCTCATAAATTGGGCTGGCAGACTTCCAATCAACAAGATAAAGCTGTCTCCCGTGGAGTGCGTGTTTTATTAGGTCTTGGCCTCAGTGCTGCAGGCAGTGGAGGGTGGGGGGGTGGGGGAGGTCTCTGTGCTGGATTCTCCTGTGCCGTTCAGAGGGGTTTGATGGTGCCCAGGGATCTGAGTCCCTCCTATCATCATGGGCAGGTACCTGGGCATCCCCTGGACCTGGGCTGTAATCGCCCCTAGACCCCCATCCCCATAGCACCAGGGGAAGCAGCCACTGCTGGGCCCTCAGGGTAGGCATTTGAGGGTCAAGACAAAGACCTCATGTGCACCCAGATGTGTGTCCATGGGTGCCCCTCCCTCCATGATGGACCTTTGGGAGCCTGGCTGGGCCCAGACTGGATTGTGGGATTCATAGTTTGCAAGAGAACAGCTGGGCCTGCCTGAAAATTCTGGGTCCAAAGGGCTACAGGAGTGGGGCCCAGAGGAAGGGAGCTCAGGCCCCTGGCTCTGGAGACGTGGTGGCCCGGTCTAGCTCTGCCTCCCGGTGCAGACACCCCTTCAGAGGCCCAGAGGCAGACACAGGGAGGTCCTGGCAGCTATGGGCCACCATGGGCCTGGGCTCCTGCCACCCACCCAGAACTGGGGGTGATGTCTGTAGGCCTTGCTGCCCCTCCCTGGAGGTCAAGTCTTTCTTCAAAAACTCAGTCTCTGTCAAGACCACTTTTCACTGCTGCCAACACCTCCAGCCCAGCTTCTGGAACAGCCTGCTGGCATCACGTCTCAGTGAAGCCACCCAAATTGGTACCTCTGAGGTGGCTCCACCTGGCTCCTCTGAGCCACCCGTGCTCTATTCCTCACTTACCCTGAGTTCAGTTCAATTGGAGCATCTCTGAGCACACTGGCCTGCCCAGGACCTTGGCAGTACAGCAGGAAACCTGTGGGTCCAGGGTATGTGCTGGTGTTCTGGGAGCGCAGGGAGGCCCTAACAGGAAAGGAGGGCGAGCCTGGGAAGCTTCTTGGAAGAGGGGACACTTCTGTGAGTCTTGAAGATAGGTAGGTGGTAGCAGGGCCAACCAGGTGCGGCAGGCATAGCACCGGCCCCCCTGGTACGTCTAGGGACCATGAAAATGTTTTAATTTTAATATCCTTTAAAATCAGAAGGAAAAAAGAATATAATAACAAATAGCGAATAATGAATCAAGCATAGATTATATTCATCTTATACCAACATAGTCATAAAATATAATTTCAAAATTTTTAATGGAGGAAGGGGCCCACAAAGGCAAAAGGTGATACACGAGTGTAATGGGGCCCTGAGTGGCCACAGAATGGTGACAGTGGGGAGCAGGACTCCTGGGCAGAGGTAACCATTCAGCCGAGCTGACACTGAGGGAGGACAGGGAGAACAACAGCTGGGTCCTGGGGCAGAGGCAGGTCCTGCAGGGCAAGGAGCCTGGACGGTTCCTCGAGGAGCCCCTGGAGAGCAAGGAGGCTAGACGTGCCCATCAGGCTCTGGGTGAGTGGGGGCAGAGTCTGGGGGTGTCATGGAGGTCGTGATGGGTGAGAGGGGCCAGGTGAGGTCACAGGAGTGAGAGGGATCCAGGAAGGAGCACAGATGAGGCTTGCTGCCTGATTCATGGGGAAAAGTCCAGGATAGGGCCAGCTCTCCGGGTGACTGAGAGCCAGACAGCGACGACAACACAGTGAGAAAACGGCTCCAAGGACTGTGAGGTGGACACACACGGCAGGCTGAAGACCCTTGAGTGTCTGGACTGAAGCTAGAGATTTGGGGTCACCATCTGTAAAGGAAACCACAGAAGTACACACAAAAGAGAAGAGTGCCTAGGGTGGAACCCACTCATCCGTCCACCCACCACCTATCCACTTATCCACCCATCTACCCACCCATCCACTTAACCACCCATCCACTTATCCACCATTCTCCCACCCATGCACTTATCCACCATTCTCCCACCCATCCACTTATCCACCCATCCACCCACCCATCTACCCAGCCAGCCAGCCTATGCTTGAGGGATCAGTGACACAGAAGAGGATCCTGAAGGAAGGAATGAGAAGTGAGAGAATGGGAAGCTGATCTGAGAGGAGGGTCTCAGGGCATATGCCCAAGAGCACAGCTCATCTAATACACAGAAAGGCACCAACTGAAAGCACTAAGAAAATTCTCAATGTGTCGAGGCCAGAATAGAGCAAAACAGGAAGCAGAACATCAGCATCAAGCAGAAGCTGACAAGTTTGCTGAGGGCCATGTTCCTGGATGGAAGATGGGATGACCCAGCCCAAGCCCCAGCTTTGCCCTTTACCAGTTATGAAGCAACCTGTCATGTCTCTGAGGCTCCTGGGGCTCAGGAGCCCACACAGACCCCCTGGACCTCAGACACAGTTACTCAACTGCTGATGTGGGGCAAACTCAGATTTTGGCAAGGCCACCCAGGAGGGTGGTCTGTCTATTCTCCTGGAGGAGAGTCTGCAGCACGCTGACATCTGTTGGCCTCTGTATGTACACAGAGCATCAAAGGTCGGCTCCTCTGTCCTGGGCCGTGCATGAGGCCCCCACATTTGGGGATGCCCACACTCCTCTATGCAGAGGTAAAAATACCCTCAGACCAGCCCCAGTCCTACCAGCTGCCTCTGCTCCTCCCACTTCTCAGGGGCCTCCAAGCGGCCTGCCCAGTTCCCCAGTCTGCAGGTGGCAAGTCCCCCAGGGCCATCCCAGGACTTTGTTAAATGCTCTGGGGAAAGCGCCAGGTGATGGCCTTGGACAGAGCCCTGGAATTGCTGCCCTTCCCCTGCTGGTGGTAGGTTCAGGTCCGGCCTCTGCACATAGGCTCCGCTCAGGGTCTTGGCCGATACCAGGCTGTGCCCTTTGACCCACCCACTCCTGGGGCTGCACCTGGGGTACCGTGCCTAACTCCAGAAGCTTGTGCATCACAGAGTTCCAGCTTTCATAGCACAACGTGCAGGGCCATCTTATTGTGACACCACAGACAGCAGCACAGAGACGAGATGGCCCCACAGCGGGCTCACCCAGCCACAGACAGTGCCCACAAAGACTTCAGGGCACCCCACAAGGATGTTACTGAGTCAACCTGTCCTCAGAGGGATGAGCCCATTGGCAATGGGAGTCCGGGATTTGGCCTAGGGTGGGGTCAGGCTAAGTCTATGACCTCAGAAAGCCAGCCTGGGCCAGAGTTGTGGGGGAAACAGTAAAACTCATTGTCCACTTCAGCTGGCTACTTCTGAAAACCCCTGATGTGACAAATCAGTGCTGACAAAGTGACCCTGACGGTGGGACTGTGTGTGGGAGAGACTCAGACCACCCACCCTTCCCCTGAGTGCAGGCAGGTGCAGAGCCGCAATCCCGCTGGGATGTGGCTGGATGAGATCCTAAAACACACAGCCACATGCACAGTGGAACCCAGTGAATTCTGTTGGGGTGCAAGTTTCATTAAATAAGGAAAAATGGACGGGAATCAAGACCCCTGGCCCCACTCACAGGCCATGAGGCACCCTGGGGAGCAGCCAGAGGCAGCGGGCGGTGGGTGTGAGGGGTGTGTTCCATGTCGTCCACCCACGTGCGTGTTCCCATTGTGTTGTGTGCACGTTGCTGTTCCGTCACACCCAACGTGCACCTGGGCCACACCGGGGCAGGGGCCAGCACATGTGTGATGGGTTCCAGGTGTGTGCTGGGATCTGGGCCTGGGCCCCTGTGCTCTCACCATCGGCGTCAGGCTCTCCAGGGCCAGTTCTAGACAAGGAGCTCATTACCCAGAAGAGTGTGGACGCTGCTTCCAGGTAACTCTGGCTGTTTTTCTTTATTTCGAATCTCCATGTCTGCCTCCCCTGTGACTGAGCTCTGCCTTCTAAGGCCCCAGAGAACAAAATGCCCCAAGACCCCTCCATGTAGAACAGAGAAGGCACTTCATGGGAGGAACATGGGAAGGGTGTCAGGAGGCCTCGGACAGTCACAGCCTGTACTGGGAGCAGTATCTTGGAAGCCTCTCCACGGTCTGCATCTGTTTCTTCATGCAGGAGCAGGTGCAAGCCCTGCGTGTTTCTGGCCCCATGGGATCCATCATCGGGCCTCTGTGCCACCCCTGCGTCACCAGCAGGGACCTCAGAGCACCACACCTGTCCTTGGACTCTGACCTCACCTCTCACTCTGGGCAACGCCTACCGGCATCAAGGATGCCCACCCTGGGCCCTGCCAGGAGATTCTCCAAGCTCGTGAGCTTTCTCTCTCTCTCTGATGAAGAGGATGCCTGTGGCCAAATTCTTAAGAAGCTTCTGGGGACGGGATGGAATTTGGAGTCCTGCCTGGGCAGAAGCCCAGTGGACAGGTGCTGGGAGAAGAGGTGAGCAGAGATGGGGCTGCCCCAGGCCAGGGAGGCCAAACTGGGCTGAGAGTGGGCTGCACTAGGATGGCCTCCCTGTGCAGCCCTCAAACGCTGACAGGAAGGTATGTCAGAGAACAAACAGAAGTTCAGCTTTCAAGGAGCTCACATTGGGCAGGAAGTCCACTATATAAACGGTCACTTCCGGGGCCATCTGGACTCCCTGCGCGCCCCCCTCCCAGCCCGCCCAACCAGCCCCTCAGCCCCAGCTTCCCTCTGCCTCCAGGGTCCCCTCCTGGACGTCTCCTCTTCTCCTTAAACTTCCACCCAGCAGTCCTGGCAAAGAGACCACCTGAGCCCACTGCTCCCCACCATCCTCAACTCCAGGGCCCTCCCATGCCTGAGCCCACTCCTCCCCCAACACCCACTCCTCTGCCCCCAGGGGTGCCTGAGCATCGCCCTGTGGCCCCAAGGACAGCACAGCCTGGTGTCTCTCTCGGGACTATGGTGAGTTCTGAGCGCTCACAGGTCTGCCCAGGCCACAACAGGTAAACACGCCGAGTGAACACGTGACCAGCACAGTTGGGATTGACCCTCCAGGGCCCAGACCCCCACGATGAGGAGCAGGGGTCCCGAGGCCTTCATGTGAGATCTGTGCTGAGTGTGAGCCGACCACAGTGAGGACTGTGGTCACAGGAGGAGGAAGGTACAGACCCACGTGAGTAGACAGGCATCCCTTGAACACGTCTTGGGCACATGTGAGCACACGTACCCCCACTCTCAGGTCAGGATCTGCTCTTCCCTGACACTCCTGGGACATGGGGCTGTAATGGGACTGAAGCCCAAGGCTGCGTGCTGGGCCCCAGCTCTGCTACTCAGCTCTGATCATCTCCCTGACCTGGCATCTGAAAGACGGGATGATCTTGGTGCTGCAGTGGCTTGTGCCATGAGGGATGAGGACTGTACAGGGCCTCGGTGCCCACGTCCACCCAGCAGGGCAGCAGTCACATCCAAGGGTCCTCATGTCCCCCGCCACCCCCCATACCCCAGGCCAGGTCCAGGCCAAGGTGTCTGCAGGGAGAGGAAAGGAACCAGCCCTCATGCCAATTCATTGGGACAGATTGTCTTGCTCCCAGGGGCACGGGAGGACCCTATTCCTTCCCTTTGCTTGGCCCCACCTTGAGGGGAGAGCCCCAGCTCCTGCACTCTGAGCCCACTTATGGAGGAAACATGTAAGATGTGCCAGGCTCACCTCCCTGTGCTGACCAGGGTGCCTGCAGCCACATTTTACCCTGACTGCTCTTCTCCAGGCCAAAGGGACTCCACAGATTTTGAGCCCCTCTCTCATTTTCAGATGGGGAAACCAGGGTCCCGAGAAGGACAGAGAGGACTGGGTCATGCAGTGGCCGGCCAGAAGGACCTGAGTCTCAGGCCACTGCAAAGTCTGCCCTCTCTATCGCCTGCTTTAGCCTCCTCCAGTACAGCCCAGGCCCAGGTGGGCCACAGCGCCTGGCAGGCTGCCCTGAGGCAGGGGCTGCTCTCTGCCCACAGTGATGCCAGCAGGCGGGTGTCTCCACTCCTCCTGTGGGGGGGGAGCAGGTGTGCAGAGCCAGTGGCGGTCAGGACTCCTGCCCATATCGCCAGACCAACAGCTTCCTCTGTGACAGCGTCAGAGTGGACCCAGGGCATCCTGTGGGGTGTCGAGCACCTGTGTGTCACTGTGCTTGTGTCTGGGTCATTGCAAGCGTGTCTGAGAAGATGTGTGTGTGTGAGTATATGTGTAACATAGAAGGTGAATATCATGGCACACGTAACACAGTCTGGCAGTGTGTGCACCCAGTCTGCACAACCATGGTGTAGGGTGTGAGGTTGACCGCAGGCCCTATCTCTTTGCTCCTTTAAACGGCTTAAGTTAAGGTCAGCGGCAGACTGCCCTCAGAAACACCTTCTCCTCTCCTGAGAGGTGGCGTGGACTGCAGCCAGCGCACGCCTGGCCAAAGGCAAGGCGTGTCCCAGCAGGTCAGCCCTTCCTGTGTCTGACCTGGAGCCAAGAACAGACACATTCCTGTAGGCTCTGGCCACTCTTACAGGGGTGTCTGAGGGAGCCCTCGCTGACCGATCACTAACCTCTGACCCAGGTTAACCCTTCCTAGTGGAACAGTGCTGCAGATCAGACCCTTGCACCAGACACGCTGTCTCGGACATGACTGCTATATCCATCTGGCCCTCATGCTGCAGGCCTGTGTGTCTGTGTGTTTTGCGCACAGGTCTTGCTGGTGTCTTGGGTCTTGGCTGTGCTGTAAGTTGGCATACATACTCTCTGTGTGTTTGTGGTGAAGATGTCAGCATCTGTGTGTGCACCTGTTTGTGTGTGCAGCTTTGGGAGCTGCTGTGCATGCACTTGGGAGTGTATGTGTGTGAGCACACATGTGGGTTGCTGTCTGTGCTCTGTGCGCACATTTGTGTGCACATGGGTGTGCTTCCTCACAGCTCAGTGTCAGCTGTACCCACACCTAGGGGGCCCATGTGATCTGTCCCTGCATGCCTTCCCATGTCAGGGGGTCTGGGCCTGCCCTCCCACCCCTCAGTCCCCATGGCTGAGCCAGGAAGACTCTGCACCTGTGCTCTCAGGGACACACTGCTTTCCTCTGCATCTCTCTCTCCTTTCGACCTCACCTCTGCGTCTCTCTTTCTGGGGTTACCCCACATCTGGTGCTCAATAAACGATTGATGGATTAAGGAATGGATGAAAAGGGGGCTCTAAGGCGTGCAGTCTGGAGGGGGATAGGCAGGCCCTCCAGGATGGGAGGGAGGGTTCCGGCAGGAGCGCCAGTTGCCGACAGGGTCAGGCAGCGCCAGAATGCTGGGCTAGGGGCAGCAGGGTCTGCGGACCACCCCCGCGCTCCCTGGGGACGTCTCGGGTCACTGTCTGCAGCCGGGCGCGCTGCCCTGCGGTTATTTATGACCCCTCCCCTCCCCCTCCTGGCGGCAGCGGCTCGGCCCAGCGGCGAGGGCCCCGAGCAGGGGGACCGGGAGCAGCGACAGCGCCGCCGAGGCCGGGCGGACAGGGGCGGGGCCTCCGCAGGCGCAGGAAGGGCTGCGCTCCCCGCGGTGCCCAGGCCTGAGCGCCAGGCAAGGGGTGGATTCTAGCGCCAAAATTCTGTCCCTCTGGCCTCTGACTCTAGTCTGAAAAGTGCAGAGGGACGTGTGGGCCCGGGCGCCAGACCGGGACACAGGTGGACAGGTGAGAGGAAGTGAGCAGATCCTCGTGGGAGGGGTATGATGCCCAGGGGTGAGGCCATCTGGTCCCCATGGGAAAGCGGCTCTGTCTGCGTGGGCAGAGGGGTCTATTTCCCGTGAAGAGAGGGAAACAGGCGTGGCTGAACTGCCCTGCTCTGCCAAGGCCCTGGACAGCCCCTGGAAGGGGGTCTCCTGGGAGTCAGGGAGTGGCCCTTCGAGGAGAGGGGGTCCTACAGGGAGCTACAGGGAGCTTTGGACCCAGTCACACTCTTTTCAGGAAGGAGCCCTGGTCCTCCAGAGAGGGGTGGGGCCAGACAGTGGCATGGAAATCCTTGCCAGCTGGATCCTTCCCCTGAAAGCCAGAGTTGGGGCCCCCCCATGCCCCTCCTTAACCGCTATGGGCCTGTGAGTGAGGAAAGAGTCCAGGGGTGAGTGATGGGTGGTCCTGCAGAAGGAAAGGAAGAGCCCTCCACAGGCTGAGGTTAGATGAGAGGCCTGGCTTGTGGACCACGTAGTACCTTCTTGGATCTGGAGATGTGCTTCCTTGGCCTCCCTCCCCAAACCACACCTGAGGGGCAGGGGTTCGGAGACCTGAGGCTCAGCGGAGAGGTGCCCCCACATATGAGAAGGGTGGGGCGGACGGGAATCTCTTTTGGCAGCAGGGTCAGGGGTGGTGCCCAGACAGTGGGCACAACATGGGCCCATCCCACTTGGCCTCCAGCTGCGCCCTGACAGCCTCTGCACACGATGCCACGATGGCGATTAACACAACAGCCCCTCAGTGGGCCTTGGCCCTCAGGCAGAGACAGCCTCCTGCGTCCATCAGACGTGGAGGCACCGTACAGCCTCAGCTATCGCACCTGGGGTCAGGCTCATGCCGGCGTCCAGGCTGCAGAGGGGGCAATGGGGCTGAGGGTGGCGAAGTAAGAAAGGGTAACTCACACCCACACTCCCACCTGGCCCCTTAAACCCCAACAGATAGATGTGCCTCAGGGAGGGAAAGCAGAGTGGTCGCCAGCTGTCAGCCACGTGCCCAGCTGGTGCTGGCATCTGGAAGGAGGTGGGTGATGGTGGAGTGTTCCCTCACTCCCAGCCCCTCCCTGGCAGAAGGTGCAAGCCCTCCTCTGATCCAGCTCCACCCCTGGTCAGGGAGGTGCCCACAAGGATGCCCTGCCAGGTGCATCTCCGAGGAGCAGGGATGGGGAGTCTGGGCGCTGGGTTGGCATCTGAGGCTACTTTCTAGCTTGTCCAAAATGACACACCAGAGAAAAACAAGCTTGTTTCACCAGCTAGCACCAAAGCTACAGGGTTTCTCGGTTTCTTTTCCTAATTCCACCCCCCAGAAGGCTGACATGCTGACATGTAGGGGAAAAGCTGCCCTCATTCCAGCGCTGGGCCGAGGCTGACCTCTCCCCCAAGGCACAGAGGTGGACACGGATGTAGCAGGTTTCCCTTCCCCACACTTGCTCGCAGTAGTGAGCAGAAGTGTTCTCAAGTGCACAACCCCACATGCAGCTGCCCTGCTCCTCCCTCACCAGGATTCACCCAGATTGGGTCTAGCCCACCTTCTTGCCCTGTATCCCGGCTCAGACACTGTCTGTCCTGGAGTCAGACCGCTTGGCTGTGAAGCACCTGTGTGACATCAGGAGAGTTACCTGACCTCTCTGTGGCTCACCTTCTCCATCTATAAAATGAGGATAGTAAAAAAAATCACAGCGGGATGATCAAATGAACTAAGGCGTGTAAAGCACACAGTAAGGCGGCCATAAATGACAGAATTGTTATCGTTGTTATCCACAGAACATGAACCCACCCCCCAACACATGTGCTGAGGCCACATACCACAAACGCACAGCCTCACACCCTGCGGATGCAGAGACCACCCACACCCTCCCCGACACTGATGCCCACCACCCACTCAGAGCCGCCGGCTCACACACACACCCGCCCGAGCAAGCGGCCGATCCGATCCCGGATCCGTCCTCCGCACGGAGCCCCCTCCTGGTCCTGGGCCCGCCCCCGCCCACGTGGAGGCCGGGACCCCAGCTGGGCTCAGTGACTCTCTCGACAATGGCGGGTCTCGCTAGCATCCGCACCCCCCACCCCGTCTCCGTCTCCGTTCCTCCTATCCTCGCCCACTGGGGAACAGGGCAGAGGGTGCAGCCCTGTCCCCCGTGAGCCCAGTCGGCCGTCACGCACCCCCTGCTGGAGCCCGCGCCTGTCCGCCCGCCGCGCTGGGGCCGTTTAAATGGGCCAAGTTGTGGCGGCGGCGGCGGCGGCGGCGGCGGCGGCGGCGGCGGCGGGAGTCTCCCAAGTCCCCGCCGGGCGGGCGCGCGCCAGTTACGCGGGTGCGCGGCCGGGGCCGCGGGGCGGGGCGGGGCGGGCTTGGGACCCCCGGGCGGGGCGGGGCGCCGGGCCGGAGACTCCACGACTCCTCACTGCCCGGCTCGGCCCGGCGGGCGGACCAGCGAGCCGGGCGCGGGGCCGCAGGCGCAGGTGGCCCGGCGCCCCGTGGACCCCCCGGGCCCTGGAGCTGCGGCGCTCGGCAGGTCGATCGGGGATCGATAGCAGCTCCGGCAGCACCATGTCTCGGGCAGCCGAGGCCCCGCCAGCCGGCCGGGCAGCTGTCCGAGGTGGCCAGGCGGGCGGCGCGGCGGCGGCGGCGGCTGCGGGGCGCAGTAGCGGGTAGGGCTGGCGCGCGGCCAGGCGTCTCCCGGGCCCCCCGCCCTCTAGACCCAGCTCCAGCCGGGGCCGGAACAAGTTGCGCCGGCGGCGAAGAGCCAGGCTGCAGGACCACTTGGCCCGCCATGCCGGCGGTCAAGAAGGAGCTCCCGGGTCGCGAAGACCTGGCCCTGGCTCTGGCTACCTTCCACCCGACCCTAGCCGCGCTGCCACTGCCACCGCTGCCCGGCTATCTGACGCCACTGCCCGCCGCGGCCGCCCTGCCCCCGGCCGCCTCGCTACCCGCCGCGACCGCCGGCTATGAGGCACTGTTGGTTCCGCCACTCCGCGCCCCGCGCGCCTACCTGAGCCTGCACGAGGCCGCCGCGCACCTCCACCTGCCCCGGGACCCTCTGGCCCTCGAGCGCTTCTCGGCCACTGCGGCCGCGGCACCGGATTTCCAGCCGCTGCTGGACAACGGCGAGCCGTGCATCGAGGTGGAGTGCGGCGCCAATCGCGCGCTGCTCTACGTGCGCAAACTCTGCCAGGGCAGCAAGGGTCCTTCCATCCGCCACCGCGGCGAGTGGCTCACGCCCAACGAGTTCCAGTTCGTCAGCGGCCGCGAGACGGCCAAGGACTGGAAGCGCAGCATCCGCCACAAAGGTGCGGCCGAGGTGGGGGCACGGGCCGCTACCGTCCTTCCCCTCCGCTCCCCGAGGACCCGTGGGTCCGGACCCCCCTCGTTCTGACATCTGGGAGACTCCATCTCCGCCCAGAGAGGGCGCTGCGACTCCGGGGCTGCTGCAGGGAAACTCCCCCGCCCCCCCGCAGCACGGTCGCCGTGGTGGACCTGGGCAGAGCGCCCTCGACTTCCACCGTTCCCCTAGCTCGGGCCGCGGTGCCCTGGACTCCCGGCCGCGCACGAGCCGGCCGCTCCTTCCGTTCGGAAGGTCTTTGCGGGATTCTTGGGCCTTGAGGCTGAGGGGAAGTTTACGGGAACTCGGGAGAGCAGGCGGGAGGCCAGCTGGGTGGGACACTCCCCTCCCCGGGCGCGAAGCCACCGGTACTGGCGGGAGTCGAGGGGCATACGGGCGGCCGGAGTGCGGGTGCGCGCTGCTGGAGGGAAGAGGAAGGCGTAGGGGTGGCGCAAGCAGGTGGGGGCCGCGGGAGCGCGCGTCAGGGCGGGGGCGCGCGCGGAGCCGGAGCTGCGGCGGGGCTGGGAGCAGTGTGGTTGGGCTCCGGCAGGAGTCTGGCTGCACTGGTGAGACCTGCGGGTGCCTGAGCCGGCAAGCGGGGGAGGCGTGGTGAGCTCCAGGCGTGGGCGTGGGGGCAGTCAGAAAGTTAGGGACGCAGTCGCGCTTGACTTTGGGGTTCGCGGCTCCGCGGTGGCTGCCCTCTTCCCGCTGCGGGATCAGGCGCAGTCCCGGGTCCCGACGGCGCCGATCACCTGCGCCCGGGCTCGACCTTCCTGGGCCCTGCTCCGGGTTCCCGCGGACCGGCCTGGAGAGGGTGGAGCGCGGGAGGAGGGGCGCAGGGGGCGGGGAGGAGGCCGCCCGTCGTCGGGGGAGGGCGCTCGCCCGGATCTTGAGTTTCTGAGCTCTGCAGATCCCCGCGGCGTGCGCGAGGGTGGGGTGGGCGGCAGGGCCGGGTGGCGGGCTCGGAAGTTGGACGAGGTGGGTGTTCATACACCTGGCAGGAGGGGGGACCGGCCTTGCAGCTGACTGCACCCCGGAAGCGTGCTCGGCCCCGCTCCCTCACCGGTCCCGCCTCGGCTCTCCTCGCAGGGAAAAGTCTGAAGACGCTTATGTCCAAGGGGATTCTGCAGGTGCACCCTCCGATCTGCGACTGTCCGGGCTGTCGAATATCCTCCCCGGTGGTGAGATGTTCTAGAAAATTGGGGCTTCGGGGTCTCCCTTCTCCCCTGCGCAGCTTGTGCCTGCGTCTTATAGGATTGAGAGTCCTAAGCTCAACCCTGCCATTGTGCAGGTGGGAGTCTGCAAGGGGGAAATTTGGAGACTTTGCTTTGGGTGGGAATCCGGGGCACCGGGAGCCCCTCTCCTTTGGAGGCAGGGCCAGGTCTTGCCAATCCTGGAGCTTCCCCCCTGGGAGCCCTGCAGCTGCTTCTCCTGAAGTCGTGGGAACAGCCCAGGTGTGAAGGTCTCCTTCCTGGACAGTGTCATCCAACTGGGGTCTGAGGACTCTGCCCTGTCACAGGTCTGGGGGTCAGCATGTCATCTGGCTCAACTTGGGAGAGGGGCCAGTCCTAGGGTCATGCTTGTTCCGGGGTGTGACAGTGTTGGCTGGCATTCTGGGATGGTCCCAGGCTCGGATCACAGCGATGTGTGTCTGTGGGGTGCCAAGGCTGGAGCCCTGCAGAGCAAAGCCCCAGATGTCCAGGAGTGTCCAGACACAGCACAGTCAGGGGCAGGATCTGTGCAGGGCAGGCCTTTGGTGTCAAGAGAACTGGAGTTGGAGGCTGGTGTGGGGCTCCCAGCCCAGTATAGACATCTGTTCATCCCTTCACTGGCCTAGGGGAGCAGAAGAGATCAGGTGCTGAGCCAACCCTGAAGCACTGCCTTCTCCTTCGCATGTCTGCCAGGCAGGATGGTTGGAGGATTGATCTGAAAAGGAAATTGCATCTTGAGAGGAGCCAATTTTGAGCCCCTGGGGGAGAGCCAATTAGGGCTGTGGCTCCTGGTGGTGGTTGGGACGGCACTGCTATTCCTGGCACCACTCAGCAGCCCCCTCTGGCAGGAAGGGGTGGGAGAGGCAGAGGGAAAGTGGCTTGAGAGGTTCTGGGCACCTGGCTTGGCTTCTTTACTCTGGACTGGCGACACGGTGGGGGAGGGGGCCCTGGGTTCCTCTGGGCCCTGGGGAAGCCACAGACACATCTGTGAAGACAGACAGGAGATTGGGCAGGAGAAGGGGATACAGCCACACCTCACCCGTGTGCCCACCCCACACACCGTCCGACACGAGCTCATCGCAGGCACAGACATGCCTGTGCACAAGAGCTCCCAGACAGTGTGTATGTGTGCACAAGCAGCCGTCTCCTGCCCACTGCCCCCACACCTGCCTGGGGCAGGAGGCCCAGCTCCCTCTCCACTTCTGCCCTCTCTCAGGCAGCTGGTGCCAGAGAGGCATCCTCTGGGCACCCTCCAGGCTGGCCTGGGGTTTCTGTTCTGGGGGGAGGAGCCCTGCCTCTCCTAACCCTCCCCTTCCGGAGGCCATCCACAGGAGGCGGGGGCAGGCAGCCTGAGCCCAGCATCCATCCCCCCTAGGACATTGCTTGGATCGAGGGCTCAGACAGGGATGGGGCTACAGCCCAGGGCTGCTTACCTGTCTGGGTCTCCCAAGTCCCTGCCCTGCATGAGGGATGGTTCAGACCTGGGCCTACCCCTCCTGAGCCTGGTCCCTCCCAGGTCTGTCCCTTGGGAAGGAGCCCCACGGACCCCCTTGTCTTTCCAGCCCCCACCCGCCACAGCCAGGCCCACAAGTATGTGCACACTTCACGGTCACAGATACGCCAGGGGCAGCATGTGGGTGTGCACATGGCACAGGGGTCATGCAGCCATGCAAGCCGGCCTCCACACACCACCTGCACCATTCAAGGAGCCAGCTTGGCTCGGGGCAGAGGCTCGGCACCCAGCCCCCAAATCTGTGTGCTGCTGAGCAGGGCTGAGCGGCCAAGGGGTACATAGGAGGCCTGTATGGTCCCTGTCCTTGGCTAGGGTCAGGGCTGTCCATCCTGCTCCCTCTTCCTCAGCCCCCCTCCCACAGGAGCATCCCTAGGAGCCACCCCAGGCCACGTAGCTGGACTGGCCTCATCCCAAGCAGCCTCATTTCCCTCTCCTCTTCCCCAGCCCACGGAGAGAGATGCATTTCATTTTCTTTTTAAGAGAATAATTGAATTAAAGCAGAAAGGCACGCGAGGAGGTCCCAATGCTTGGGCTATAGCAGGCTAGAGAAGGGCAGAGCTGAGCGGGACTGCCCAGCAGAGCACACTCCAGACAGGCCAGGGACTGCTGAAAACATTTCCCCCGGAGCCCACTGGCTGGCACAAAGAGGCATGGAGACCAGAGAGGCCATCACACCTGCAGCCTCGCCCACACTCTGCTGTTGCTGGTATAGCACAGGGCCAAGGCCAGGGTCTTAGAAGGGACCACAGAGCCAGCCCACTCATCTGCAGGCCTACCCTCAGACTCCACTGCCCCACCCCACTCCACCCTGCCCCAGTGCCACCCCGTCCCTCCCACTGAGTGCGTGTTGCAGAGAGGAAATGGAGGGTGGCCTGGATGCGTCCATGAGGGCAGGTATGGGGGCCTGCGGTTCCTAGAGTCTGTGGGGAAGGGTTTTGGCTCCCAGACCTGGTGGGGAGAAGACCAGGGCTCCCCAGCCCCATCAGGGGCACTGCCCAATTTTGGGGCTGGGGTGGCCTGTGTGTCTGGAGGTGACAGTGGTCTGAGTCTGAAAGAACCTTTGTTCTGGAAGACAGGACTGTGGTGGCTGCACAGCTGCGCATGGGGTCCAGGGTGACGCAGTCCGGAGGGGTGGTGAGACCCTCCTTGACAACTTCCTCCTCAAGCTCACGGGTGTGGTAGGGGCATGTTGTCCTGACAACAGGAGGAGAGGGGTCCACGGAGGCCCGGTTGACTGAACAGATGAGAGAAAATTAGATAATTCCAAGGCCCCTGCTACCTCCTTGAGCCAGTAACCTGTTATTAAATAAGCAAAAGCCTCATGCCCACCAGGAAATAATCAACAACTTTTTAATCTTCTCCTGAGTGGAGGGACCTAGAGACACAGAGGGGACCTTGCCTGTCCACATGAGTGCTGAGTGTGTGCCCACTGGTGTGTGTGCACGAGCTCTGAACACATACCAGCTCTATGTGCAGGGCCCTGTGCATCTGTGCACAGGACACACCTTCCTGCTCTGTTCTCCCAGCTCTCGGCACCTGTGGCCGCACACCGGTGAGCCCTGCCTCGTCACACACACTCCACACACTCACACACACTTGCACACACTCCACACGCTCACACCATGGACGCAGGGGAGGGAGAGGGCCTTGTGGGAAAACTACATCCCTCAGTTCCTGACCCAGAGGGCAGGCCTACCAAGGCCCATGGGACAGGACCTGGGCTGATCAGGGCCCCTCACCAGGTGACCTGTGAACCTCAGGCCTGCAGTGTGCAAGGGGTCAGCAGGCTCGGGCTCAGGCCCCTGGCTTCAGACTACCCCTGAGCTGGGCTCCGCACGGCACTAACAGACCCAGTTCACACGGCCTGAGAGGATGGTCAGGCAGACACACGCACACAGAGGCTGGGAAAGCCAGGGTCTGCCTCCAGGTGGGCGTCCCCACACTCAGGCCGAGTGCCTGTGGAGGGGGACGGGGCTGGAATGTGGCGTGGGGAAGGCAGTGCCCTTGTCTGGCCCATACCCACCTCAGCCCCATCCAGGGTGGGGTGAAGCAAGGAAGGCAGTCTGTGAAGGGGCCCCTGACCAACACCTCGTCTCCCTGCCTCTGGCCAGCTGTGGTTCCTGCTGACCCTGGGGCCTGTCTTGGAGGCTGGAGGCCCCTCTGGGACAGCGAACGGGGAGCGATGGCCGGTGACTGTACCTGTTTTATCTTAGGGGCCGCTCCAAGGGCTTCTGTCACCTGGGCCTTGCTGGGGAGTTGGGACTGGGGTCAAGCACCCAGGAGGTTGAGGGGCCAGGCTCAGCCTCACCGTCCTCTCCTCCCACCTGCCCAGAACCGGGGTCGGCTAGCAGACAAGAGGACAGTTGCCCCACCCCCCGTGCGGGTCCTAAAGAAGGAGCTGACCCCTAGCTTCTCAGCCAGTGATGGTGACAGCGGCGGGAGTGGCCCGGCCTGTGGGCAGCGGCCGGGCTTGAAGCAGGAGGATGACCCACACGTCCGTATCATGAAGAGGAGGTACTTCCACCAAGGATCAGGGGGCAAGGTGGAGACCATGATGGGGGTCTCCAGGCAGCTTAAGGCAAGGCCGTTGCAGGGGTGGTGTCTCGGGACACTGACAGCTGAAACAAACTGGACTTCTGGGGACAGTCCAGGCCCCTCCACGTTGCAGGACCAGAGTGAGAACCCACCTTGCCCCCACTTGGGGACCGAGGGCCAAGCCAGGACCAGATCACCATTGTTGGGGAGCAGGCACCACCAGTGGCCCTGCCATGACCAGAGTGGGCCGGGGAGGGGTCGACGTGGCTCCCTGTGGGGCAGGTGCTGAGGAGGGACAGAGCTGCCAGGGCTGAGGAAGGAAGGGGCTCGGCCCAGGGGCTCCAGGAAAAGGGCAGTCAGGGAGCCCCAGGAGGGAGGGCCTGGTCCCACCACAACCTGGCAGGGAGAGAGAGGCTGGGCAGACCCATGAGGGAGCAGCCTCCAGGACACTTGCTCATTCTTGTTGGCCGGCGGCAGCTCTCCTGGCTCCTCGCTGTCCCTTCCAGGCTTAGGGCCCCCTTCCTGACCTCCCACCCTCTCCCCTCCTAGCAGAGGTGCCTCCCTCTGTACACTCAACTCTTTGTCCATTCATCCATCCATCTGTTCATCCATCTGTCTGGCTGTCCATTCAGCGCATATTATGCATCCGAGAATTTCTAGGCCTTCTCTCTTCCCACTTAGTCTTTTAACATGTCCTAATATCTCCTATTCTAAGATAACTCCCCCGGACCCCCGAGACCCCCACTTCCCAGCCCCCACACCCACACTTGCTGAGGTGAAGCAGGACACCGGCTTCCCACTGCCCTCCCTCAGCCCCCGGGCCCTTTCGGGGACTCTGCTGTGGGTGAGGATGTGGGCACAGGGCAGAGCTGTTTCCTTCCTTGGCCTCTCAGCCTGGCATCCCTGCTACCTCTGTTGTGTGGTAGTCACTCTCGGGAGGCAGCTTGGCAGCAGCTGGGACGCAGAAGCCTGCACCCACCTCGGCTGACACCTGACCCTTGGTGCTGGTGGCTGCCATAGGCCTTGCTCCCTGACCTGGTTCCAGAGCAGCTCTAGTGACTGGGAATTCGCGTTCATTGGCATGAGTGACCTGCAGAGGAAGCTGCAGCCCCCACCCCCAGCACAACGTGGGGACGCCTCTGGGTCCACTGCAACCGGCCTCAGTTCTGTCCTTCCTGGCTTCTCTGTCTAGTGAGGCCAGGAGCTGGCTCCCGCCTGTAGGCCTGTCCTAGTGGCAGCCGCTGGCCAGTTGGGCTGGTACCAGATGGCGCTGGAGGCAGGTCTGAGCCAGCCTAGCTCCCTCAGGGCTGGTGCTCTGGGGCAGATGAGGGGTATGCCACAGACACGCCCTGCTGTCCAGGTGCAGGGTCTTAGAGGCCACACTGACCCTCTGCTTCTCTCCTTTCAGAGTCCACACCCACTGGGACGTGAACATCTCCTTCCGAGAGACGTCCTGCAGGTAGGGCCGGCCTGGGCCAGACTTCTCCTCACACACCGTGCGAGCAAGGTGGGCCTTGTTGCTCCATTTCTGCTGGGTCTGCTTCTGAATCTCTCCAGCCTCCCTCCTTTCTCCCCTCCTTAGTCTGTGTCTGTCTGTCGACTGCCCAGGCCTTGCAGTAGCACACATGTGGGTTCTGGGCAGCCCAACCCTGGAGCCAGAGCACCCCCCACACATGGGACTGGCCATTTGAACCCATCTGCCTAAAGCTGAGGCCGTGACTTCCTCCCCCCACCCTCCCAGAGACCCACCAGGAGGTGAGAGTGGTGATGTGTGAGTGGGGTCTTAAAGGATGCATAGAAGTTCGCTAGGGAAAAGGGACGTTTGCAAAGACGTGGAGGAATGAGTGACGTGGATGTGGAAGGGGAGGAGGAAGGGAGGCTGACAGGTCTGGCTCAGTTGGGTGCTAAAGGGCCTTGGATGCTAGGCCTGTTGGACATTATCCTCCAGGCAGTGGGGAGCCACCAGAAGTTCTGGAGCAGGGGAGTGACCAGGTTTTGTTTTGAAAAGGTCCTCTGGAGGCCCCACCCAGCAGGTTGGGGGTTTGCTCCAGTCCACAGTGATTCCACCTGTGGGAACAGAATGGAGGGCGAGGGGGCCGCGAATCCAAGACGCAGAAAGGAGATAAAAGTGAAGGGACCTGAAGAGGAGGTTGGGGGCCTTGGGGAGACCCGAGCTCCCGGTTCCACAGGGGCAGGGGATGGTCAGTCCGTGGGTGGAGCCCAGGCTGTGGTTTCTGGTCATGGGGTCAAGTCTTACCCCCTGGCTTCTGGGGAGGGCACAGGAAAGGTCCAGCGGAGCAGGCAGGGGCATCCAGTGCAGGCCTGGCTTCCTGCGGCCAGAGCTGAGGGGCCAGCCTGGCTCTGTGCCAGATGTGTTATTATTTACGTCTCTGAGAATGTCTGGGTCCTGGAGCCAAATTACAATGAAAACATCTTTAAACTTATTTCCACCTCGTTTTGAAGCCGCCCACTCAACTGATCATTTTTATGAACCGTCATGAACATTGATGACATTTTATGAGCCTTTTACCTGGGAAGCTACAGGATAAATTTGCTGGCGAGGCCTGTCGGGAAACCCAAGGCTGCTCCTCCACTCCAGGAGTGACTCCTCCTGCAGCCCCCGCCTCGCTGCGCCTGGCATGGGAAGTGGAGAGGGTCCCGGGGGTGAGAGGCCAGGTCCGAGTGCCGTGGGCTCCTTCGGTCCCACACGGGCCCTAGAGGCACTGGGATGATTTTCTGGATTTTACCAGAGGGGAGACTGCGGCCCATCTGCCCTGCCTGCTGAGCAGACCCCGGCGTCTGGCCAGGGAGGGCTGCAGGGGCACAGAGCCCAGCCGCCTCATGCTGCCCCCACCCTGGCTCTATCTTTGTCTCTTCCTGGCTCCTTTTGGCCCCATCCATCTGTCCTTCTGTCTCTAGTCTCCTGTTAGTCTTTCAGGCTCTGTCCATCTATCTGTCTGCTGTTTCCGTCCCTTCTGTCTCTGTCTCTCCATCTGTCTGTCCACTAGTACCTGTCTGTGACATCATCTCTCACTCTCCATCCATGCGTCCATCCTCATCTGTCATTCTCTATTTGTCTGTCTGCTGACTCCATCTCTTGGTCTTCATCTGTCTGTCCGTCCATCTGTCCATCATCCGTCTGTCCGTTCGTCCCCGTCCCTCTGTCTCTCTGACTCTGCAGTGAACTGCCTGCCTGCTTGGAGCTCCCCCTTCAGCCCTCGTGTACCTGGGGCAGCAGGCAGGAGACGTAGTCCCTGCCCTCCTGAGGCCTCTGAGCTGGCCAGGAGATGGGCAAGGACTGGACAGTATGACAGTCTCTGAGGGAGCCTGAAGGAGGCCAGGGGCCCTCACGGGGAGTTGGAGTCTGAGGGCCCCGGCCCCGGCGTTCCAGGCCCTTCTCCCCCTGGCCTCCCAGCACACCCCACTCCGTGCGGCCCTTTCCCTGCCTGCTCCCCTCTCCTTCATCACCGGCTCTCCCCTCACCTCCTCTTCTGCAGCCTCACCCCACGGTGCGGCTGAGAGCTCCCAAGACCCTCGTGGGCTCATCCCTTGTGCGTAGCAGGGCGGAGAGGGTGTTTTCACAGCTGCGAGAACTTCATGCTAGGACACGAGGCACGGGGTTCACGCCTTTTCAGCCTGGTGTGTGCAAAGTTTCTTTCAGTTCTTTACATAAAACTTGGCATAATTTGTTCAGTGAGTGACCAGGTGACCGGGACCAGTTCTGCAGGGCCAGGCCAGGCTGTCTTGGGGCTTGTGGAGTGAACCCCCAAGGCAGAGAGCTGGGGTGTGGTGGGCATGCAGCGACCCGATTCCCCCGGGCGTCACCTCCACGGCTGCAGCACCGCCTGAGGGCCCAAGGGCCCGAGTGACCAACCAGGGAGTGGCAGAGCTGACGGCTGTGGTGGGGATGGGGACAGCAAGGTCCCTGTGGGCACCGGGCTGAGGGTCACAGGGAGCAGATGGATAGCGCCTGTCCTCGCCGGTCCATCTCCACCTCCTGAGTCCTGGTGACACCAGAGGGGGGGGTCCCCTCAAGGGAGGCTCCGTGGCACCGGGGCGGCCCTGCCTCCAGACCCCTGGCCCCTCCCTGGTGCTGAGGACAGCAGTTCTGTCTTGGGCAGCTCCGCACTGATGAGGATGATGGAGGGGATGGGAACTGCTGCCAATTAATCCCATCAAGTACTTACTGCCACCCCACCTGCCCTCCTGTTTGCTTGAGGGGTGCCTTTCCTCCTCTGGGGATGGGGGAGGGAACCCGCATCTGGGTCTCTCAGAAGGCTCTAGAGCCCAGCCCTGGAGTCTTTGGTGCTGAAACTGATCTGCTTAGGGGCCAGCCCTGGATTAGCCTGCTCCAGCCGCCCAGGCCAGGGGGGCTGGGGGCTATTTAATGAGGTTCAGTGTCGGTTCCCGGGTCACTCCATGGAGGCCCCCTTGCAGCAGCCCAGCCGAGAGGCTGCTCCTTTACAGGTGGGCCAGGGAGATGGGGAGGGAGGGTGGGGTGCCTGGCTCCCTCCCTGCTCCTCTTCTGTCCTGTCCTGACTTCCTGTCCCTCCGGGCTGGTCTGCAAGGTGGTAGGTGTCCCTTCTCTGTGCCAACTAAGGGAGAGGCTCTCAGAACCCCAAGAGCAAAGGGGTGGAGGTCTGTTTGTACCCAGTCGCCCTGGAGCCTTCTCCTCCCCCTTTTCTCCGAGGTTCTGTGACTGAGCAGGAAGAGAAATGAGGGAACAAAAGAGTTAAGTCCATGTTTATTCCAGGCCCACGTGTGCCTCGGAGCCTTGGGGAGAGCACAGTGTCACGAGTACACCAGGGGAGCAGGCCCCATCCACGGTGCCACGTATGCCCACATGGGTGTCCCTGCATGTGAGTGTGTGTGCGCCCGCGTGGGTATCCCTGTGAGTGTGCCCACGTGGGTGTCCTGTGTGAGTGTGCCCACGTGGGTGTCATTGCGCGTAAGAGTGCGTGTGCATGTGTGGGTGTCCCTGCACGAGTGTGCCTGTGTGGGTGTCCCTGCATGAATGTGCGTGTGCCCGCATGTGTGTCCCTGCACGTGTTTGCTTGTGCCTGTGAGGGTGTGCCTGCACGTGTGTGCCCACATGGGTGTCCCTGCATGTGAGTGTGCTTGTGCCCGTGTGGGTGTTCCTGCGCGAGTGTGCCCGTGTGGGTGTCCCTGCGCGTGAGTGTGCGTGTGCCTGTGTGGGTGTCCTGTATGTGAGTGTGCCTGTGTGGGTGTCCCCACGTGAGTGTGCCTGTGTCCGCATGGGTGTCCCTGCATGTGTGCTTGTGCCCATGTGGGTGTCCCTGCGCGTGGGTGTGCGTGTGCCTGTGTGGGTGTCCCTACGTGAGTGTGCGTGTGCTTGCGTGGGTGTTCCTGCGTGATTGTGGGTGTCCCTGCGCGTGAGTGTGCGTGTGCCCACGTGGGTGTCCCTGCATGTGAGTGTGCTGTGCCCGTGTGGGTGTCCCTGTGCGTGTGTGCCTGTGTGGGTGTCCCTGCACATGAGTGTGCCCATGTGGGTGTCCCTGCGCGAGTCTGCCCGTATGGGTGTGCCTGCATGTGAGTGTGTGTGTGCCTGTGTGGGTGTCCCTGTGTGAGTGTGCCCACGTGTGTGTCCCTGCGTGTGCGTGTGTGTGTGCCCGCGTGGGTGTCCCTGTGCGTGATTGTGCCCGCGTCGGTGTCCCTGTGTGAGTGTGGCCACACGAGTGTCCCTGTACGTGAGTGTGTGTGTGCCCACATGGGTGTCCCTGTGCGTGAGTGTGCCCACGTGGTTCTCCCTGCATGAGTGTGCGTGTGCCCGTGTGGGTGTCCCTGCACGTGTGCGTGTGCCCGCGTGGGTGTCCCTGCCCGCGTGGGTGTCCCTGCACGTGTGCGTGTGCCTGCGTGGGTCTCCCTACATGTGAGTGTGCGTGAGCCCGCGTGGGTGTCCCTATGCGTGAGTGTGCCCATGTGGGTGTCCCTGTGTGTGAGTGTGTGTGTGCCCGCTTGGGTGTCCCGGTGTGTGAGTGTGCGTGTGCCTGTGTGGGTGTCCCTCCATGTGAGTGTGCGTGTGACTGCGTGGGTGTCCTTGCGTGAGTGTGCGTGTGCCCACGTGGGTGTCCCTGGGTGTGTGCATCTCTTTGTGTGGGACTTTGAACCTTGGTTTCTTTCTTTGAAGAAACTGGGGGTCCATGGGTGGTTGCAAGTTTTACTTGAAATAGCACATGTAACGTTCTTACTGAGGCAGCTGGCTGGTGCAGTACTAAGTGCAGGGTATGTGTGACAGTGTGTGTCCTCTCTGGGCGCTTGTCCCCCAGGAGCAGTCCCTCCACCCTGGTGGGTGCCTGGCTGCCCCCTGAGACGGGGAGCAGGGACACGGTTAGTGGTCGCGCTGAAGAGAGCGTGGCAAGACTGAGCTGGGCCCTGGATCCACCCAGACCCTCCCTGGAGCAGCCTGGGGTCTGAGTGCGAGGCCCACGTGCCAGCAGACATTTGGAAAGCAGAAGTGTGCACGAGGCATTGCCACACTTAGATGCCGTCCCCTGGTGCCCTGCACACCAACAGCTCAAGCTTGGTCAGGCGCTTGCTATGCCCAGGGCTGGATGCGCGGCCTCACGAGGTCTCACCTCCCCTGTCTTGCTTTGCTGCAGCCAGGACAGCGACCTTTCCACCCTCATATCCAGCGTGCATCGCAGCCGCCACCTCGTTATGCCCGAGCATCAGAGCCGCTGTGAATTCCCGAGAGGTGGCGTGGAGATCGGCCTGGGAGCTGCAGGTGAGGAGCCCGGGGAAGTCAGGGGGTGGGGGGTTGGGGGGCAGGGACAGGGCTGCCAGGGCCTTGGCAGTTCCGCCTGAGGACAGTCCACCCGGGACCCTCCTGATGTCTCTGCTCAGCCGCTCTGGATGCCGCCACCCCCAGCAGCTTTGGCCGGCGGCCAGCAGAGGAGGCGGGAGGTGGCGAGGCCGGCTGTCCCCCAGGGCTCCATGTGATGGTAATTGTGTTAATCCCGGCCAGTCAGGCAGACAGGAGGCGGAGGCGGTGGCTCCACCGTGGCTGCTGCTGGTGGGGGTTTGGAGAGGCCAAGGCCACTACCACTCCCTCCTCACAGGCGCAGACGAATGCAGGATGGTTGGGGATGTGCAGGCCTCACAGAGGCTCAGAAGTGCACACCCAGGGCTCACTTGAGGGCAGGGACGTGCTCTGCGTGCACGGGCGTGCCCACCGACCCCACGGAGCAAGGCGTTATGGGAGGGAAGGGGTCCATCCCCTAAGTGAGGGCATGGGAGCCTGGACCTCCACGGGAGTGGGGCAGGAGGGTGCCAGCCCAGGAGCTACTGGGGCCACTGTGGAGGGGAGGAGCAGCTCCTGGGGCCAGCAGGAGCCCAGAGGGAGGCGGCAGCTGGGGGACTCAGGCCCTCCCTGGAGGACTTGGCCATGAGGCACCATTACAGAAAGTGGGGCACAGCTGAGCTTCGGCTGAAGGGGCAGGGAGTGAAAGGAGCTGGTGGGGTCCCTCCTGTCCTGTGGACCCTGGGCAGCTCTCAGGAATGTCCAGTCTACCATCCTGGGCCCCCGAGCGCTGGCATTAGTGCCTCCAGGTGTGCCTGTGCCTGGGAAGGCCTTTGTGGGGTGGGGGTGGGGGGGCTGCTGCTGGAGCTGTGTCGGAGGCAGCAGAGCAGGCGGCTGATAAAATCTAATTGCCCCATCGATCTGCGGAGCCGCGGGAGCCCCGCGGTGATTGAGATATTCTGAGCCAGCAGGCCCTGCCCCTGCTGCCTGCGCACGCAGAGGGCTCCTCCTGTACACGGGCGCAAGTGTGCATGTGTGAAAGCAGACGTGTGTGCCCTGCTCCCAGCCAGAGGCTGCGGGCTCGGGGCCTCCATGTGGCCAGGGACCCACTCGCACCCCGTGTCTGGTTGTCCTCACCCTCACTGCGCTGAGAAGCACTTCAGGGGTCAAGCCTGCGTGGCACGAGTGTCACGTGTGTGCTGTGTCCAGGTTTCGTCAGAGTCCCCCGTCGGTCCTGGGCAGGAGGGGAGGACAGGGGCCGCTCCTCGTGGGTCTGCGCAGGCGTCTGGTGACTGTGTACTTCTGGCTGCTCCGGGTGTGGCTGTGAGTGATTGTGGCCTCATCAGGGACTGGTGACCCCAGACCTCGTGGCAGGTCCTCCCTGCAGCCACGGGCTGGGTCCCCCCACAGGTCCCGTTCCAGGGGAGAGGGAGCTCCCCCGCCAGAAAATGGGAAACAGATCACAGGGCAGCGAGAGCCTTGGGTCACCTGCTAAATCCTGAGGGGCGTGCGGGTCAGGGCATGGGCAGCAGGCATGGATGCAGCCCAGACCCACCTCCAGGCCTGGCACAGCTGGACATCACGGCCTTCCTGCCGTTGGGCCCTGATGCCCCAACGCTGTTGGGGCCGGAAGACTTGGGCCTCCTCAGCGGCCTTGTGCTGGTTGTGCCCCTCCACCCGTCCGGCCAGGTCTCCAGGCAATGGGGACCTCGCCCCTCTTGGGGCAGGGCCTGGGGCTGGCCGCTGGGCCGCTGGGCCCAGGCCAGTGGCAGTGAGGTGGCCGAGATCAATAAGTTATTAGCACCATTCTGTCAGCTGTAAAGTGGAGATTGATCGGCTGCTTGCTGCTGCCGCACTTCCCCAGCCTGATATAAATGACCGATTAAGGGAATAAGGAAAAGGAATTAGGCTGTGGAGCTGACAGCAGGCCTTCTAGGGAGCCGCCCTCGCCGAGGTGTCACAGCAGGCCCGGGTCACAGAGGGGGCGTCCCCTCACTCCACCTACCCAGCTGGCCTCATGAGGGTGGAGTGGGAGCCAGAGGCAACGGTCCAGCCTGCAGGCCAGCCCTGTGGCGGGCCCAGGAGATAACGACAACCGCTGAGCTGTACAGCAGGGACCCCCAGGCTTGGGGCTCAAGAGGGAGCCTGGCGTTGGGCAGCCAGGGACTGGGATGGAGGGAGGCTGGCTCGGGTAGATGGATGAGTGTGGTTTGGATGTGGGACCCAAGAGGACGTGGGGAGAGGGGTGGGGTGGGGCCTGGGCCTCCCACTGCTGTGGCAGGCTGTATGTGGGGCTGTAAACAGTGGGTGAGGCTGCTCAGGGGTGCCCTCAGGAGCCCAGAGCCCGCTGGCAGGTGGGCAGGTGTGTGAGGCAAGGCCGAGGAGCTGGCTTGGGCCTCCTGGGGACAGCGAGGGGTGTGGCCTGAGTGGAGAGGCCCAGGAGAGGTGGATGTGGCAGGTGCACCTGACCTCAGGGACCTGCAGCCTGGGGACTTCCCTGAGCAGGAAGAGGTTGGGGTGCCCTGGCATGGGACCCTGCACTGCTGGTCCTCACCCTGTCCTGGGAAGAGAAGGTGAGTTCCAGTCAAGTCAAGAGCCTTTCGTTCATCTCCCCCAGGATGCTGAGGAGGCTCCTTAGCTGAGCTGGGAGGGCAGTGGGGCACCTGTGGGGCCCTGAGTTGCTGCCTGAGGCTGCTACCATGAATCTGCCATCACATCTACACACACACATAACCCGGAGCCCTGGATCAGGACTGTCCCATGGCCTCGCCCTGTCCCAAATCTGGCATGATGTCCTCTGGCTGAAGGCCTGGGACCTGGGGCTGGGCAAGGCCTTGACCTGGCCAGGACCCACAGGCACCGCCAAGCAATGTGGGTGTGGTTCTGGGCTGAGCCAGGGCTGGGCAGGGCCTGAGGCCGGTGTTGGGGTGGGCCTGGGCCGGGTACCCCCAGCCTCCATCCCCTCCAGGCCCTGAGACACAGGGTGGGGCTCACTCTGCCCTCCCCCAGGTGACTTGCTGGGCAAGAGGCTGGGCTGCGCCCCCCACATCAGCAGTGACTGCCCTCTGGAGAAGAAGGCCCGAAGCAAGTCCCCCCAAGGTGGGAGCCCGACCCCGGGTGGGAAGACAGGTCACGGGAGGAGGGCGGGGCACAGTTTAGGGCAGGGTCAGCCCCAGCAGCAGGTTCTAAGAGCGGAGGCCCTGTCTCTCCTGCTCGGCAATATCTGGAGGAGAAGCCCCCTCACCATGTGCTCCCCCAACACAGAGACTCTGCTGCTGCCAGAACTAGGGCCCAGCATGGCCCCTGAGGACCACTACCGCCGGCTCGTGTCCGCCCTGAGTGAGGCCGGCACCTTTGAGGACCCCCAGCGTCTCTACCACCTGGGCCTCCCCAGCCATGGTATGTCCCCCCACCCTCCGCATGATCCCCTCACCAGGTGTCCACCCACATATGCTGGGCTCTCCCTGTCCCTGGAGGCCTCTGCTCCCCCTGGAAAGAGGCCCTGGGGTCTCTGGCTGCTGACACCAAGGGCGGATTGGAGGCGGGTCCACCGGCCCCTGGGCCCCCGCAGGCCTCTTGTGGGTGGGCAATGAGGCACAACTCTCTTCCTCCTCCTGCCCGAGCAATAGGTCCCCTGCAGCCCCACCCCCACCGTCTCCCACACACTGCCCCTCAGGCCCCACGTGCAGGCAGGGTCATTTCATAGGTAGGAAAATGGAGCTGAGTGAGCCCAAGTGAGACTGGGAGGTGGGGTCACACCAGGCCCACCTGCCCCTCTCCCAGACACGCAGGTCCTCGTGGACCCCTGGTCTGTGCACAAGGTCCGTACGCCAGAGTCCTTCCCGCTCCACCTGCAGCCAGGGCACCAATCTGTATGACTGTGTGTGATTGTGCCGCACGCCTCTTGCGGGGAGGGCCTGGGTCACTGGGTGGGAGGGGCCTCCAGGAGGGCAGCAGTCAGCTCCAGAACGTGCCCACTAGGGAACGTCCACTCGTGAACGTCCAGAAGGCGGGATGGGCAGAGTGGGTATTTGGCCATCAAACCCTCAGCGGAAGCCCTACCCGGCTCCCCACCCTCTGGACGGCTCCATCCATCTGTCCATCCCACCTCTCACGGACACTTGGGGCACACTCTGGGTAGCTGCACCCTGGCCTCCTTGCAGACCCCAGCCCACGGTGCAAGGGGAGCTTGGCCTTTCTGACTGGAGGCTGGGTGAGGGGGCACTGGGAAACGGGCAGGATTTCCTCTGCTTACACCAGGCGCTGTCCCCCAGGGCAGTCAGGCACGGAGAGCCTGAATAATTCACCAAATGTTAATAATTTAAAAATCTTCCTTTTAATTGCTTTCCTTGCCCTGCCTGGGGCGGCTCGCTGGCCTGCGCGGGGGAGGGGGCACCGGCCGCCGGGGAGCCGCCGGAGCCGGGCTGTCAATCAGGCCCCGCGCCGCCGCCCCCGCTGCGGAGCCGACTGTAAATAGCCGCGGCAGCCGGGCGCGCGGGCGGGGGCGCGGGGCCCCGCGGGGATGGAGGCGGGCGGCCGCGCCGGCTGGGCTCTGCGGGCTGGCACCCGGCCCGGGCAGGACCCACCTCCGCTTTTCGGGTAATTAATTTATAAACAGGCCGCCACGCGGAGCCTGCACAAGTTGGGGGGCTGCGGGGGGGACTTGGAGGCCCGGCCTTGGGGCAGGATGGAGGGGCAGGGGTGGGGAGCAACGGGGAGCAGAGTGCCTTAGACCCATTGAGTGCACCACAGGCTGCCTAGGAGGGGGTCACGTGGGCAGCGTCAGGCCAGGGCTCAACACCCACTCCATCACCTGGACCCTGGTCACACTGCCTCCAGGAACAGGCCTGCACCCCACTCTTCGGTCTTAACACAACCCTCTCCCCTCAAGGCTCCTGCAGCCTGCCATCCTGTGCCCCCTGGAACTCCTGTCAGTGTCGACACTCATGCCCCACCAGAGTACCCTACCTGCCGGCTTTCCCCTCCCTCCCACCACATCTTGGTTTCTAACATCCCGGTATCCTTTTCAAATGCTTACCTGGTCCCCCACCCCCACCCCCAGCATCCTCCAGCATGCCTGCCTGCTGCCCGGTAATGATTTGTCTCCCCTGCCCTTGGCTGTCTGCTCATCTTTGTCCTGGTGACCAACCAGCAGGGTCAGTGTGAGGATGTGTGCTCCTTGGTGTCCTTGGCCAATGTCCTGTGCTTGCCAGGGTGGAGGGAGTGAGAGCCCAGGAGGAGCCTGGCCTCTGGGTCACTGCTGTTGCCCCCTACCCCCAGATCTTCTGAGGGTCCGGCAGGAGGTGGCAGCAGCAGCTGTGAGGAGCACTAGTGGCCTGGAAGTCCACCTGCCCTCATCCACAGCAGGTCAGCGTCGGAAGCAGGCCCTGGCTCAGCACCGAGAGGGTACCACCCCCGCTGGCACCCCATCCTTCTCAGAGAGGTACTGGGGTGCCTGCATTTCAGAGGCCCCCATATTCCCTGTGCTCGTTACTGGGGTACAGAGCTGGGGTGGGCAGACCCGTCACCTCGTTTCTCACCTCCACACCTTGTCAGCCACCCTCACTCCTGCACACTCCCCACCCAGTCGCAGCCACGCGGCCGTGTGGGTACAGCACTGGAGTGTGCCGGGCACTGTGCCCGACCCGGGTCCGTGGCCTGCGGTGCAGGAGGGTCCTGATGCCCGCTGAGCTGGGCGCCCCAGGAGAACATTACTGGGGCAGAGTGTGTGGGGTGACCAGCCCTCTTGGAGGGTGTTAAGGGCGACTCCCATGTCCGTTGAGCAACTGTGGGACCCGCTGGATCCAGGTGCCTGAGACAGCTGAGGGCTTTGCTCCCCCACCAGGTAGGTGAGGGGGCTTGAGGCAGGTTGGGGGCGACCATGGAGAGGGAGGTAAAGAGGGGGCAGAAGAGGGAGCAGCCCCAGGCCGCAAAACCCGGAAGTCGGAGGAGAGCTGGGGGCGGGACGGGGGGAGCCTCCCGCAGCACCAATTCAGATGCCGGAGCCGTTGGCGACACAGACGGGGCCTCCCGGGCTTGTCGGAGCCGGAGACCCGGAGGAGGGGCGGGTCTGGTCGACCTGCAGAGGCCGAGGGGTGAGCCAGCTGGGGGGCCGGCGGGGCTGCGGCGCTCTCAGCCTCCTGCGGGCGCCCCCGCCCCGCCTCCGCCCCCCCGCCCCGGCCTGCGGCTAATTGCAGCCCGCCCCACGGCGCGCGGGGGTCCGCGGGGCGCGGGCGGGAGGGGGCCCGGCGCCGCGCGGTAATTACCGCTGTCGTCTCCGCCGCCCGCCGGGTCAGCGCCTCCGCCGAGATTAATTGGCGCCGCCGGGGTGGGGCGGGGAGAGAAGGGGGGCGACCCGGAGCCGTGACAGCGGCGCATCGACCGCCCGCGGGGCAGCAATTAGCGGCGGCGGGGTGGGGGCGGGGCGTTAGGGGAACAGGGCCGCCGCTCACCGCGCTGCCGTCCGCCCGCAGGGAGCTGTCGCAGCCGCCTCCCCTGCTGTCACCCCAGAATGCCCCGCACATCGCCTTGGGCCCCCATCTCAGGCCCCCCTTTTTGGGGGTGCCCTCGGCTCTATGCCAGACCCCAGGTGAGGAGCAGGCGAGTGCCCAAGCCCTTAGTGTCCTGGGGGGCCATTCGTGGGGGGCCATCCGGGTTTGCCAGTGACCGACCCTGCATCCACAAGAGCTCCCGGGGGACCCATCCTGTCCCTATTGAAGCCAAGGAGAAGCCAGGGTGGGCTTAGGCAGCCCTGGACCACTCGGCCACCTGGCCTCGTGGTCTGTCCCCTTCCCACCAGGTTACGGCTTCCTGCCCCCTGCCCAGGCGGAAATGCTCGCTCGGCAGCAGGAGCTCCTGCGCAAGCAGAACCTGGCCCGGTAGGTGCTGTGGGGACAGTGGGGCAGAGGTGGCACTGTCAGCTGGTTGACTCTGTGGCCTGCTCTCCCCCGGCCAGGCTGGAGATGTCGGCAGAGCTGCTGCGTCAGAAGGAGCTGGAGAGTGCTCACCGGCCGCAGCTGCTGGCGCCCGAAGCCTCACTGCGCCCACCCGAGGGCACCGAGGAGCTGCAGCGGCGCGGGGCCATGCTGGTGCTGAGACACAGCTCTGCGCCGCTGCTGACTCTTCCCCCCCAGGGACCCCCAGGCCCCAGCCCCCCTACCCCACCTCGGGAGCTGGCCCGCCGGGCGCCTCGAAAGGGGGGCCCCAGCCTTGCCTCAGCCCGGCCCAGTGAATCCAAGGAGACCACTGGGACTGGGCTTTGGGCACCAGATGGCTCTGAAGATGAGCCCCCCAAGGACTCAGACGGAGAAGACCCTGAGATGGTGGCTGCTGGGGGCCGGGGGCCCACCCCAGGCCAAGCCCCAACTGGAGGGGCCAGCGCCGAGGGCAAGGGGCTTCTCTCAGGGTCCATGCTGCCCCCTCCACTGCCCCTGGGCTTACCCTATGCCATCAGCCCCTACCTCCACACAGGTGAGCACCCCCTTCCATGCTTCAGATTCCTCCATGGCATGAAAGGAGACCCAGGCCCCATCCCCCACCCCAGGTCTCAGGGAGGGCACCCATGGGAAGAACAACCCCTTTGTCATCAATCCAACATCTCTGAACAATTAGGGCAAGCAAAGGTCAGCAGACAGGGGGAGCGTAGCAAAGAGCTGGCCAGAGTCCTAGTAATACCCCCTGCCCTCTCCAGGCACCGTGGGGGGCCTCCTCATGGATGGGGAGGAGGCCGCAGCCCTGGAGGATGTCAGCAAGTGGACAGTGGAGGATGTCTGCAGCTTTGTGGGGGGCCTGTCTGGCTGTGGAGAATACGCACCGGTGAGGACACTTCTCAGCCCCCATTCTCCAGGGCCTCTCCCCACCCCAGATTTCTCTCCTCGAAAACAGTGTAGGGAGGGGGTACACTAGTGCATACTTCCCCACCTCGGGCACTCCAGTGCTTCTGCGTTCAACACTGGATGTGCTCAGCACAACAGAGATTTTTCTTTCATTTCAGTTTTCCCTGTAAGCTGTACCAACAGCCCCTCTTGGCTCAGTTCTCTGCAAAGCCTTGAGTCAGCCCTGGACACCCAGCCTTTGCTGGACTGGAGGGATCCAGCAGGGTGGGCAGGCACTGTTCCTGGCACTCAGGCCCATATCGCCCCCCCATCCAGGTCTTTAGAGAACAGGGGATCGACGGGGAGACCTTGCCCCTGCTGACCGAGGAGCATCTCCTGACCACCATGGGGCTGAAGCTAGGGCCTGCTCTCAAGATCCGGGCCCAGGTGAGCACTAGCTGGGGGTGGTCTCCAGACAATGGAGGGGGCAGCACCAAGGCTCCTGCAGCCTGGCAGGCCCCCACCCAGTCTTGTCTGTCCACAGGTGGCTAAGCGCCTGGGCCGCGTCTTCTACATGGCCAGCTTCCCAGTGGCTTTGCCGCTGCAGCCACCCACACTGCGGGCCCCCGAGCAGGAGCTCACCCCAGGGGAGCAGACCCTGTCCCCAGCAATGGTCCCCTCTCCTTATGGGGGCGGGCATTCCCCTGCGGGCCGAGCCTCCCCCAAGCAAGAGAACGGAACCATGGCTCTGCTCCCAGAGCCTACAGACCCCTCCCAGCCTCTGTGCTGAGCAGAGTGAGGGGTGGATACTCAGATCCCCTGGCTCTTCAGTGCCAGGCACTCCAGATGCAAAGGCCCCTCCCTCCACAGCTTATTTTCTTTTTGGTTTTGGATGCAAAAACACAAAGAATTTTTACAAGGAAAACTTGAGCCTTAAGAGGAAAGGAACAAGTTTCCAAAGACTTTCTGGGGGTGACTGTAGAGTGCAGTGCAAACGGCCTGGGGACCCGAACCTGGGCAGCTGCAGACAGACCAAAGACAAAAGAGGCAGCAGAGGCACGTCACGCCATGTGGGCTGGGCCGGGCCCGCTGGCTCCTGCTGAGACCAGGACTGCTCCGCGAAGTTTTCCGCATCCTGACATCAGGCAGGAGATCACCAGCTTCCCTCATGGGGTTGACAACAGTATCTCAGCCACCACTGTGGGGTGCAGTGTAGGCAAACTCCACGGCGCTGGTGTCCAACCCCACAGCTGCCACTCCAGAGATTGCACAGGGCTTGGTATCTTCTGGTCTTTTATGTTGTAAGAATAAAGCCCCGTCCACCATTGACTGCCCTTCCCCCCCACATGGTCAGTGACCTCAGGGCCACTGGGCTCAGAGCCAGCCAGGAAGCTGCATGGCAAATGCCTGCAAGGTGGGGACACCACAGCAGCCCCCAGGCGGCAGCCCTCAGTCCTCCTCGGAGAGCTGTAGATCCTGCAGCTCGTCCTCTGGCCCCTGGGCCAGTCGCCACAGCTCCCTGGGGTCCAGCCCCGCCTCTCCGTCTGGGCCTCCATCTGCAGGGAGAGACCAGGCTACATAAATTCTGCTTTATCAGGAAGAAGCCAGCCTTGGAGGTTACTCATCACTAATTAATCACAGCACTAATTAATTTATTGGTGCCGCTGCTGCTGCCTGCCAGAGCCAGCTGGAATGGAGCAGCTGGCCTGGCATCCCGAGGGAGGGGCAGGGGCCTGGCGCAGAGCCATCCTCCCGACGGCCCTGCCCCCGACCCCAGAGACCAGAGCCCATGACAGCCTTAGGCTCTGGGACATGTGGGCTCAGAGCACCCATGCCTCCAGGAACCACTCACCCTCTGAGTCACCGACTTCTTCCTCTGGACCGCTACTGCTGCTGCCCTCCTCCTCCTCCTCTACCCTCTGCCAAGTTCTCGGGGACCCAGGCGTCCCTGGGGACCAAGAAGAGCCCATGGGAGTGGGCCCACCAGCAAATGCACAGTGGGGCAGCCTACGGCAGGAGGGTGGGCCAGGCTCACAACCCTGCACCCACCCACCCCTCAGGCAGCCTCTGTGCAAAGGAAGAGGACTCAGAACTGCCCCAAAAGAAGTGGGGGAGGAGACAAGGCTCCCATTCCAGGAGGCCCCCCCACCTAAAAGCAAGGAAAGTGGCAGAAGGGGCCGGTGACAGGGGCCCAGCAGACAGGGGAGCTGAGGTAGGAGCTGGCGCCCCTCCTCTGGTTCCATGAGGGGCCCACCGGCCCCACCCCCAAGGAGCGCGAGCTGAGGCCCACAGGCCCCCACCTCTCTTTGAGAAGTCTGTGGCGTTGTCGTCGTCCTCACTGTCCAGGTCAAAGAGGTCCCTGAATTCTGCTCTGTCCTCATCCTTGTCTCCCACCTTCCGCCGCTTTATCTCTGGGAAGTTCAAGTCTTCCAACTGGAAGGGCCCAGAACCAGAGCAGCAGGTGAAGGTGGGCAGGTAGCCCTGAGAGCCCACCCTCCACCTGAAGGCCCACCCCACAGCCATGGCCTGACCACAGCCATGTCTCTCCCTCACTCACCTTCACGAAGACCCAGTGTCCCATTCTCCTCTCCCTTCAACGCCCCTTTCAGGCCTCGCCTCCCCACCGTCCCCCACACAATGACCCTGCTGGGCCGCTTTCTCTAGCCAACTCCTGGTCAGCACCACTGGGTGGGATTCCTGGACAGCCGCCCTGCTAGCCACACACCAGCCACTAAGTGCCATCAAAGCCACAACCACTGGCTGGAGGCCCAGCTGCAGGCCTCCATCTTTTTGTTCCCAAATCTTCAGCCGTCACTTCCAGGACACACAGCTGACCCAGAAAGACACCAGGACAGGGATGGAGACAGTCACAAGCGTGCTACTTGGCATGAAGCTATCCCCTCACATCACACTATCCCGAACCCACTGGCCAGGCCCACATTTCCTGCCCCTCCCTGCTGGCCCTCCTGTCCACAGGCTGGCCTGGGCGACAAGGTCAGTCCAGCCACTCGTTCCCCTAAAGCCCCCAGCCCATCAGGCCCGATGGCGGGGAGGAGACTCTCCACCCCAGCACAGCCCTGGGACCTCTGCTCCTGGGGGTCATGGGAGAAGCCCCCAACTCTACCCACTTCTGCACGACATCTGCCTCTCAGAGCAGCCGCAGCACCAGGACAGGCTGCAGCTGGGGACAGCCCTAACCACTCCTGCTGCCATCATGCCTGACTGTTCCCTCCCCAACAGCCCTCTTCCCTACCCCAGTCTTGAAGGCACAGCCAGGATGTTAGGTCCAGCCGATTGTGTCCATGGCCTCCACTTACCCGCTCTTTGCCGCTGATCTCCAGCTGGATCTCTCGGTCCCTCAGCTTCCGCCACTGGCTGTAGTACTTGGTGAGCGGAGTTCCCTCCTCACGGGTCTGCTTCTCCCAGGCATCCTGTAGGAAAGTTCAGGGTCACATCCCACCCTGCACAAACCCCCAAACCCCAGACACACACTGACAGGTGCCCTCAGGCGGTGCTGCCCCCCAGGGCCCAGAAGCCAGCTCCCAACTGACCGCTGCGTGCTGGTCGGACACGCCAAAGGAGACCCTCTGGCGGCGGCTGTGGATGAACTCGGTGTTCTCCTGCACCTTCTCGAGCAGCTGGCGCACCTGCCGGCAATAGTTGGCCACCTTGCACTCCCGGAGAAAGGATTTCAGCTGCAGAAGGAAGAGGGGGTCGGCCTAGCTCCAGGTACAGGGCTGCTCTGCACCCCATGAACAGCCCAGGACCTATGAAAACCACGTGACCACAGGGAGGCGGGGGGTCATGAGTCCACATGCTCAGAACCCGAGTGCACATGCCTGTGTGTGTGTGCGTGTCTATCGGGGGGCGGACTGCGTGACCTCTATGGCCCAGCCCTTGGAGAACTGACACGGTGCACACTTGGGGAGGGCTCATCCCATGGGCCAGGTGGAGGAACAGGGGCAGCGGCTGTGGGACAGCACGGATCTACCCTCCAGGCTAAACCCCGCCAGGTGTCTGTCTCTGTAAATAAAGCTGTATTGACACACAGCTACACTCACTCGTTTATGTATTTCTGTGGAGTTTTTTTGTATTTCAATGGGAGAGTAGACCAGCTGTGAGAAACCACATGCCTGCAAAGCCTAAAATATTTACCATTTGGCTCTTTACCAAAAAAATTTGCTGATACCTGTCTCAGACCATGATCCCTGGGACTTCAACCCCAGAAACAGCCTCGAACACGCGTGCACATGCGTCTGGATGGGGCTCTGAGCCAGGTGCAGTTCGGGTGTCAGCAACCCCCCACTCACCAGGCAGGCCTGACTGGGGGGGGAGGATCCGCCCACTAGGGCCAGACGGACATAATGCCCACCCCCGCAGCCCCTCCCATGAGAAGCACAGGCATCCCTGAGATGAGCAACATCTAGGCCGAAAGCAAATGGGGACCCAGAAGGAGCTCCTGAGAGGGAGGACCCCCACGCCACCCCTTATATCGCCTGAAGGAAAGGTGAGGTGCAGCCTGTGGGAGGGCGGCCAGGGCTCTCTGCCGCTGGGAGCCTGCTCCACTTCCCACCCACACCCGGGACCATGGGGGGAAGCACGCAGTCAGGAGACCAGCACGACCCAGGGCTGGGGGCCCAGGTCCAGCCCACTCAGTCCCAACTCCCCCCAGGGAAGACTTCATGGCCAGTCTGCTCCCTGGGCTGCGGCAGGCATGGGGGCGGCAAGGAGGTCCTGGGGTCCTTTTTTGAGTTGCCAGGCCAGCCCCACACCTCAGGCTCCACCATCCCATGTGCATACCCCCCATACCTTGAGCCTGGGGATCCAGCTCCCAGGCGGAGGCAGCGCAGAGGCCCTATGCTGGCCAGGCTCTGCTGCCGGCCCTGTGTGGCTGTGACAAGGACGCTTCCCTCTGGCCTGTGTAAATGGGGAGCTGACCCCATCGGAAGACAGTCTAGTCTACCATAGAGCACGCCGTCAAGAGATCTGGGCAGGGAGGGGGAGCCAGGCAGTGTGCACACACCTGCAGGACGGCGGGGAGCACCAGCTCAGGGAACGCAATGCTGTGGGCCTGGCTGTGCAGGTACTCCAGGGTGAGGTCGTACAGCTGCTCCACCAGGCCGTCCTGAGGCAGCAAGGGGGGAACGTCAGGGCACAGGACAGGGGAAAGGGGAGTTCAGATACCTCTCTGACTTGTCAGCCCACTCTCCAGGGTGGGGACCAGGAGAATATGACCCCACAGCCTCCCTGGAAGCCGCATGCAGGCTCACTGGGGCTGGGGCCAAAGAGGGCCTGTTCCCTCCACCTAGGGAGACCCAGTCCACGCTTACACTCTGGAGAGCGGTGAGCCCCCTCCTGTCCACACTGTCTGCCTCCACAGTCACCCTGCTCAGTGCCCTCTGACTCTGCCGTGACCCCATTCAGGACATTCCCCTGGGTCCCTCCCCACGACGCTTGGCCACTGGCCTTACCCGGTACGCCTTCTCCTGCAGGTTAACCTTGGACAGCTTCAGGATCACGGCGAAGTTGATGGGCTTGGAGCTCATGCGCCCCGGCCTCCTGTTGAAATCAACCTGCTGGAAAACCTGCCCCAAGGGCCGTGTCAGCCAGCCTGTCGCCCCCCACTGCACCCTGTGCCCTGCTGCACCCCAGGCCCCACTCCCCACTGCACCCTGCTGTACACCACACTCTACCGCACCCCACACCCCGCTGTACCCCACACCCTGCAGCACCCCATGCCCTGTCCATACCATGGGTCCTTAGAGAACCATCTTGAGACCGGGGCAAGCAGCCAGATGCAGTGCCAGCCCCAAAGAACCCCCCCATAAGAGTCTGCTCACCTTCCAGAGCTCTGGCCCCCAAGAGTCCCTTGGTCCCAAAGTTGGGCCCTGGCCAGTGGGGGCAGGACCAGGAGCACACACACACACACACTGCTACTGACCCCCTCCTCTCCTAAAACTGGGCCAGAAAGCCATAAGGACCACCATCTGGAGACAAAGGGTCCCTCTTGTACAGGGCCACCGTCACCACAACATCCTCACCCACGATCGTGTCCCCAAGGCCTGGTCCCAGCTCCAGGGCTACACATCCAGGGCTAAGACACCAAGGGACACAGGGTCTCAGGTGAGGGCCTGGGCAGCTCCCTCTCCCGCTTCCCCTGCAGAGACCACAGGCTGCGCACATCAGCCTCGGCTGCTCGGAGAAGTCCTCCCCCAGGTCGCAAGGCTGCAGGCTGCCCGGGGGAGCAGAGCCAGAGCTGTGCCTGGCCGCTCAGCCAGGGGCCCCCTCCCCACCACTCGCATACAAGGGTGATCCAGGGTGCGTCCCTGAGGTGGACAGGTGGCTGCCACTGGGGAGGCCTAACGGGAAAGGCCCGGCAGAGTGGGGAGGATGCTCCAGAGCAGAGCTCAGCCAGCTCCAGATGACAAACAGCCACGACAGCAGCAACAAAGAAGTGGTTCCCAGGACGGCACTGCCCTCCCTATAGCCTGGCTCAACCTGAGGAGGGCACTGACCCCACATAGGGCTGCTCTCAACCCCGTTCCCATCCAGGGAGGGAAAGGCAGGGACACCCTGGAGGCAGAGCACTTGGCTTCTGTCTCTGTGGTGTGTTTTCTCTGGAGAAGAGGGACCTGCACCCCTGGGTGAGAGGGACGTGCAAGGCACAGCTACAGCCAGCGAAGGCAGGGGTCAGGACGAGGGCCGTGCAAAAATGAAGGAAGAAAGAGAAAGATACTTTGGAAGACCATGGGCAGAGGGAACACAAAGATGCCAAGAGCTGCCGGCAAGGTGAAAGTGGGGACACCAAGCCAAGGGCCACAGGGCTGGGTGGGAGGTCATGACCAGGGAGTGAATATGTTTTCAAAGGACATTCATAAGAGCGTGAAACTACAGCATCCCTGCCTCAGGGAATCGCAATCGGAACGCCCTGGGGCTCCCCTCCCTCCCCGATTTGGTAACGGGGTCCCTTCCCTCCCCCAGTTGGTAAAGGGGCAGACCTCAGCCCTGGCCAGCCAGGACACTACTCTGGGCTGTCCAGGGGGGTGGTGCTGAGGCCCCTCTAATGGGGGATGTGAAACTCCAGTGGATTTCTGGGCTTCGGAAGGCAGCCTTTCCCTACCTGAGCTATGTGCACGTGCAGACACACAAATGCACACACGTGCACATGCACACACACACGGGTGCAGAGAAGAAAACACAATTTCTTTTGAATCACATCTGGGCTCCCGGCCCAGCTCTCCTGCTCACTCTAATCTTCAGCAAACGCCCAGATCTCTCGAGTCTGTGCCCTAAAACCAGCACCCCGAGGCCCCGCAGAGCCACTGTCCTCGTCCATGTTGCCTCTCTCACCTACCAACACGTGCCACCAGCTTGGGCAGGGAGCAAGGTCCTCCAGGTGAGGAACCAGCACTCACGAGTCACACTGTGTCGAGGGGCAAGGGTCCACGAGCAGCAGGAAGAGCTTCCAGGCAACCCACCCCGGCACGCACCCCGCTCACCTCGAGGATGAAGGGCAGCACTGGGATGAAGATGCCGGTGCTCTCCGAGAGCAGCGTCAGGGCACGCACACAGTGCATGCGTAGTGGGTAGAAGCGGGCAGTGGGGACAAGCCTGGGGGCACGGGAAGGCGGGAGTGAGCAGAGGCCCCAGCCTCAGAGACCCCTTCTGGCCCTGACCCCTTTTCACCCACTGGCCTCCAACCTCAGCGGGGCCCTTCCCTGTCACTTCTGTCAGGAGACATACACCCCCCATAGGAGTCCGCCGACAGAAAAGGGCAGGACAAAAGGCCCCGACTGCAGTCCCAGCTTTGAGGACCCGCCTCCTCATCAGTTACGGGGGGAGGCGACACCCCTCCTGACTTCCGACTTCATTTCATTTTAATGGGGGGGGGAGGTGTCGTTCAGTGGAGCACTTCTTTCTTCCCTGCTCCCTGTTTTCAGGATTCCCCCTTCAGGAGAACAGGGGTGCCCCCTCCTGGCCAACAGAGGCAGCCATCTGACCACATGTGGCTCCTCCACTCTCTGCCCCCAGGGATCAATGCTGACTACTCACCCAAAATGTGGCACTCCACACCAAACCTGCTCTGTCCAAGAACCCCAACTCCCTCGCCTTGTACACAGCCCCTCTACCGAGCATCCCCCAGAACGCACATGTGTGCCACATCCTGGGCTGAGGTGCTGGGGGGGAGTTGACACCACAGGAACCAAGAAGCCCGCCACCCATGAGTGCAGGGCGCTGGCCCTGCTGGGCACAGGCCACAGACAGCCCCACTCCCGGCCCTCCCCATCTCAGGTGCTGCCAAGTCACAGACCTCAAACCCTGGAGGTCCCGGCCACCAGAGGCACTGCCCAGACCCTCCCGGCCCTCCAGGAAGCTTCCTGTGTAACCCTGGCCCTCCTCTGACCCCCCAGGAGGCCCCGTGTGACCCTGGCTGCCAGGACAGCTCCGTGTGACCCTGGCCCTGACCTCCTCCAGCCCAGGGCCGGTCCACCTGCCCCGACTCACTTGATGCAGCCGACAATGACCTGGGAGAGGGGATAGATCAGCGGCTGGAGGGCCTCGCTGGGGCAGATGGTGCTGAGGGCACGGCACCACAGGTAGAGGCAGTGCACGAACTGCCAGTTGTACACAGACTGGTGTGTCTCCTGGGCACAGTAAAAGCCACCTCCGAGTCAGCCCAGGAGTCCCGGGAGGTCCCAGCCCTCCTCACCCACCACGTGCGCAGGATCCCTGCTGGCAGCCGCACTGTGCCCGCCCACCCGCCAGTCCCTCAAGGCCCTGCGACCTGCCCCCTCCTCCACCTACTCCCACAGCCCCCGCCAGCAAGAACCCTGACCCCACCAAGGTGCTGGGTTGCCTCTCCCAAGAGACAGGCTTCCGAGAGGCCCCAGGCCCTCGATTGGGTCGGGCTCCTGGGCTGCTCATCCGCCCAAGCCCAACCGCACACCTTCTTATGCGTGGTCATAGCGTTGCGCAGATGGATGGCGAGCTGGCGGATGTAGAGGAAGGCATGCTGGTAGGCGACGCTGGTGTCCAGGGCAAGCAACTCTGTCAGGGTCCGCTGCATGAAGTTGATGAGGGGCAGGGCGCTGGGAGAGGTGAACCTGCAGTTCCTCACGTACGTGATGTACATTTGCTGCCAGAAGACCCCAGTAAGAACCACCTTGGAGCTCCCAGGGCTCTGAGGACCACCGCCAGACCCCCGGGCCTTCCCCTCAGAGCTGCTGCATCAGCAAGAGCCACAGCCTAGGCACATCTGCTGCAGGCCCCTCCCCCTGCACGGCACCTGTACCCTGGGCCCCCGCTGCTGCTCAGCTCCCACATTTGCGCCCACCAACCTCGGGGACAGAGTCTGCACTGCACAGGAGAGGGACCTTATAGGGAGATCTGGGTACCAGGGGAGAGATGAGCTGCAGCATGAATAATTTCGGGAACGGTCAATGAGACCATGGAAGGACTGGAAGGGAGGGAGAGAGAGAAGCCCCTGCTGCATGCCAGACCCATGAAGGGAGTTCCAGAGGGTCCTTGTGCAAGGCAGCCCACCCCAGGCTTGGGGCTGGGCAGCAGGGTCCACATCCCTCTCCACATCCAGCGTCCTTGCCCACTGAGGGGAGAGCTGTGCGGAACAGTGCCCATGGAGCCCCAGGGCGACCAAGGGCTCCCATCCCTCTCTTCTCACAGAGGAAACCATGACAAGTGTCTGGGTCGGCTCAGGGCCGCAGCGCTGGCAAGGGGCACAGACCATACAAGCAGCCTGCCCCGCCTTCAAGCTGAGGCTTTCGACCCAGACTATGACGGACTCAGACCCGGAGGACTACAGGCAGAGGCCCCAGCACACACTACCTTGAGAACAGGGCTAAGGAAAGCGTCCTTCTTGTGCCGGCAGACTCTGACGAGGACCAGGAAGGCGAGCACTCGCACCGTCTCCTCACCTGTGCTCCACAGGACCACCATCCTCTGCAGAGGGCGAGCCATCACTGCCCGTCCCCGCCTCCCCAAGCCCAGCCAGAGGCTCCCACGGTCACTGCTGGCAGGAGCCCTTCCCAAAGCACCTCGGGCGGCGGGGGCGGCCGGGGGCCACGAGTTAGAACTCAGGGAAAAACAAGAGCGCAGAATAGAGCAGCTCACCCCTACACGGCAGGACTTTGTGTTATGGGTGTGTGCGGGGTGTGTACATAAATGCACGCCACGTGACAAGCCTGTGTTTCTCGTCTCTCTCGTCGTCTCACCGTCTCACTGTGGTTCTTGTCAAAAAGATCAGAAAGTAGCTGCCCGAGGAGCCTGTTCTCACATGGCTGTGCTGCCCTGAGGGCGGGGAGCTGCCCAGACAGCACCCACCTCCTGGGGGTGGGGTGGGCACAGACGCCGCCTCCTCCCCCGCCACTCTGGCTAGGACTGGGACGTATTTCGGGGTAGCCGTGTGTACTCCCATCGTGCTGACACAGGGAGAGCACCCACCTTGAGCAGCATGCGGCACTGCTTGGGGAAGATCAGGTAGTATGGGACCGCGCTGATGACGTGCTGGAGGACAGCTGCCGCCACTGTCGCCTCTGCCACGCAGGTCACCAGCTGGGGAAGCAAGAGAGCTCAGTGAGGCCGAAACCCACTCACATCCGGAACACAAGGAAGGACTGGACCACTGGTGAGGCCCTCCCCCCAGAACCGCACCTGAACAACTGAGCTCAGGTAAGCTTTGACGTCCAGCCGGAGCTTCCCCCACAGCGGGCTGCTGGACGGCTGTAGCACCCTGTGGAGAGATCACACCCACCCACCCAGTGAGCCCCTGCAGCAGGGCCACGAGCCTGCCAGGAGGCAGGAGGGTGCCCTGAGCCACGTCCTGTCTGTGTACACAATGGCCCTGTGGGAAGAGCCCCCATTTCTCCCCACGAAAAGCTCAAGAACTCCTTATAGTTGGACCTACGGGGGTTGCACCAGGACCCTCTCAAGGGTGGCCCAGACCGACACCTGAGGAGGAGCAGCACCAGGCCCCTCCCACAGGCCATCCATCCAGGCCAGAGGGCCGAGAGCAACTGTCCTCCCTGTCTGAGCCCAGGGCTGGCCACTTGCCCCAGTATCCCCAGAGGAACTCCCAGCCTCCGGCTCCCTCTCTCAGAAATAAACCTCTTCCTGTTTCCACCACATCAGGTACTCCAGATCTCTGAAGTCTAACCCAGGAATTGCTAACCACCATCACAAGAGAGTTTTCTCTGGCCCATATGTGCTTTAGAAAAGCCAAATCGTTCTCATTTACAGCTTAGTTTCTCCACATAATCCAGACTCTGACCTCTTTTGAAAAAGTGGAGGATCCAGCGACAGCAGCTGATGTACCTGGAAGTTTCTCTAAGGCATCACCCCCCAGCATTCACAAAACTCAGCACACAGCAGGTGCGCATCAAACTCTGCTGACACGCATGAAGAGACAAGAGGCAGGGTCCCCTGGAAGTCTCCCCGTCGACTGACCGCAGCTGTAAGGCACCTGCAGCCAGCTCACCCCACAGGGCAGCGCTGCTCACCTTCTCCCAAGGCTCCCGCCCGTCCCGGTGACTGCTCTCCCCCTCGCAGCAGCCCCTTTACACGAGAGCATGCACCCGGCCAGTGCCAGCCCCCCTCACGCCACGTGCGTGCGTTTGCTGCCTGCTCACTCACCACCTGTCCCACCTGCCCTCCCCCGTCTGTCAGCTTCCCTGCCCCTTTCAGACAGGGCCAGACCATCTGACCCATCAGTGCAGCCCTGATGCTCCCACTAGGCCCAAGTACTCCCACCTCCAGGTCCACCACCTCCCCCACCTCCCTTCAGCAAGACCCCTCCCCGAAGCCTTCCTCGTTCCTTTGAAAGGTGTCTGGGGTGAGTCTGATCCTCCAAGCCCTTACTGCCTCCAGGCCACGTGGTTGCATGGTCCTGCAGCCCCAGTACAACCAACCTTCTACCAAACATTTGCTCTCTACTTTCTCCTCTGAAGACCTTGCACAGCCGTCTCTGCTGAATCTACCTCTAACACGGAAGTCAAGGTTCTCAAACCCACCACCGACAAGACCCCCACGTAGAGACACACACACCAGCCACACAACAAAGGGCAAAGAAAACAGACGACATTTATTCATCCCAAAAGACAGAAAAGAGAGAGAATCCTGACCTGAGAGAATAGAGAAGCAAAACCAAGCACACATTCTAGGGACCCTAAGAAATTCCGGGCAAAGAATTCCCCTTTTCAGAAAAAAACCAGCCCTGAGAGCCCAGCCTCTCCCAGGAGCCCCACAAAGAGCCGGGCTCTGTCCCCAACATCCCTCTGTGCTGGCTGGGTCCAGAAGGGCCGCTAGGTCACAAGGCCTCTGCCTTCCCCAGTGAAGGGCCCTGACCATGTCCCACCTCACTTTCTTCCCTCTCACCTGCTGCTGTCCTGTGGGCCTTTTCCCAATAGCAGCTTCTGGAGGCAGCCCAAGAGGTCTCTGATGCAGAAGGTGACCAGAGCGTTGAACACTGCAGGGAAGAAACCACAGATGGCACTCACGGGACAGAGAATGGAACAGAGAGCCTGTATCCTGGGGCCCCTCACCCCAGCTCACCAGCACTGTCTGTGACCTGGAATTTGCTGCCCTTAGCACCTTCCTGGTCTCCTTGGGTGGTGGCCACGGCTGCTCGGAACGCCTGCACAACTTCGTGCAACAACTTTGGAGTAAGGTGCTGCTAAAGGAGCAAGAGAACCCAGAATGTTAGGGGAGCAGTCGGCTGTGATGGATAGAGCAAGAGGCAGTCGGGGCTCCAGGAAACTGCTCTGTGATAAAAAAGGCACCCCTTGCCCACACTCTCAGACATGGGGCAGAGATGGGGACAGTTACTGTGCCACGTGCTGGGGAAAAAAAGACAGAGCCCTCCTGGAAGGGCAGGGAGCCTGGCTCGGGGACGATGTGGGAGGGGCTGAGAGTCCCAGATCTTGACAATGGTCACCTCCAGGTGGTATCTGGAGCTCTCCCTTTCTGTCCTTTCCCTGCAGAAACCACTGCAAGACCCTCAGAAGGGCCCTGACTCCACTAACTGGCAAAAGCACGTAGGCTACATCCTGCCCACAAGGGACTCTGGGGAGCAGGAAGCCCGAGAGAGAGACAGAGAGGAAGGGAGCAGACAAAGCCCCTAGAACCTCTTCCTGAAGGAGCCTTACAGCCCTGGAGCCTCCTGGCATGCAGGAAGACCTGTACAAGACCTGTCTGTACTGAAGGGGACTCGCTGCCAGTGCTTAGAGAGGGGCTCCTGCCACCTGCCTCCTCCCACCTGCACAGCCACAGACAACTGGAATGAGGCAAGGGCAGACTCCCAGAGCAGGGCCATGTCAAACTGCCCACTCCACGCCACTTCTCACCTTTGCCGCCTGTTTCCATCTCTCAACCATGGCGAGAGTCACGGGGGCAGAATCTCTCTTCTTCCCCTTTGGTCCTCTGGAGACCCCATCCTCGCCCTCCTCGTCTTCCTTCTCACTTGCTTCCTGAACCAGATACAGAGGACCAGGCTGGAGCAGAAAAGAGAGGCCACAAGCATGCCCCCCACCCCCCAGCTCCGCCCAGGCCTTACTTCCAGCACATCTGGCAGGAAGTGGAGCTGCTCCTCTTCATCCTCAGAGCTGTCCGAATCGCTGAAGTTCAGCAGGCTCTGGTCGTTCTCCTGTAGGAACTTGTAGAACTCGGGGTCTTTCTCCTTCAGCCGAGAGAGCTGGTCCTTGTGCTCAGACGCACGGCCTTTACGCCGGCTGAGAAGGTAGGGGTCATCAAGCCCAATGGGCGGGCACAGCCAGCAGGGGGTGAACGGCTGTCAGGCTTCCTCTCCCCCACACTGTCAGCATGCCAGCCTCCTCAAAAAAGCTATAGGGTTTACCCTGCTTCCTCTATAACTGCTACCAATAACCCAGGCAGCAGGATTTCCAGGAGGTAAGTTTTCAGCAGATCCCTCTCTCCCCCTGAATCACAGCCCCAACGGCCTCACTCTGCGTTTCAGTATATGCATTCCAAATCCAATCCATACATCACTGCACTTGAGGTTCCCCAAACCGGCTCTGCCTGCACTCTGCTCTCGTTAGTAACTCTACCTTTCCAGACGTTGAAATAGAAAATAAACTTCTTTCTCATACCCAGCATGCAATCTGCCAGAACATAGCATCAGCAACACCTTCAAAACCTCTCATGCCTCCTCTCAAACCACCACCCCATCTCGCTTTTCTGTCACCACAGCGGTCTCTCCCTGTCTCCCTCCCTGCCGCCCACAAGCGACCCTTCATCTCATGTGCCACGTGACGTTACTTCCTTGCTCAACACCAAGATAACTTCCCATTTCACCGGGTTGTCTCACAGATGGCATACAAGGCCTGGCCGTCATCCCCTCTCCGGGTTCACCTCCTGCCGCAGCCATATTCATCTCCGCACAAGGCCAGCTCCCACTATCTCAAACACCAGAACACGCTTCCCCTCCCGTCTGCGTGGCTGACACTCTCAAGTCTCTGCTCAATTATCACCTCCTCAGACGATCTTTTCCACTCCAATAACACAGCAACAGACGCCCTCAGCTGTACCCCCTGGTCCTCAAGCCCCTTCTGGTTTTCCTTTCTGCGTGCCGCGCCTCTCTCTTCTAACCTACACACACTGCGGTTCCCCTGAGACCGAGTGAGCTCTCCCAGCCCAAAAAAGAGCATTCGTATCACTCGCCAACGTATACCCCCGCCAAAAAGAAGACTCGGCACAAAGCAGACGCGCAGTAAACTTCGGACGAAAAACGGACACGGGAAGGGTCTGGGGAAGAGTCGGAGGTCCCGAGGCCCAGGGCGGTCAGCACTCTCGGGGGGCGCGCACGACACCGAGGGTCACACGTCCCGCGAGAGACGCTCGCTCACCTGGCCGCGAGGCTCCCGCCTGGCCCGTCCCGGCTCCGCCCGGCTCCGCGCGCCGCCCGCGGCTCCGCGTCCGGGGCGCCTTCGGACTCGGACTCGGAGTCAAAGCCCGAGGCCAGGAACTCGTCCACCGTCAGCTCCGCCAGGCGCCTGCGGGCACGACGCGGTCACGGCCCCGCCGCCCGGGCGCCCCGCCGCGCCGCCCGCGACCTCGGGAGGGGAGGCGCGGGGAGCCCTTCGGACACCAGCACCCGCCGGCGGCCCAGCCGCCCAGGCCCTCACTCACCGCTTGCGGCCCCGCGCTGCCGCCATAACCGCCGTCCCGCAGCGTGCGCCCCACTTCCGGCCCCAGAATGCCGTGCGGCAGCCGCGCATCCTCCGGGCAGGCCCCGCCCCCGGCCCCGCCCCGCCGGGTGGCTCCATGGTTCTCTCACCGCGGCCCCGGCGGCATCCAGGCGGGAGGGCGCGTTCACACGCTCCGTGCGCAGGCCCGGTTCAGTCCCAGCCCCCGCACGCCTCCGGGGCGCGCCGGGCTACAGAGCTGGAGCATGGGCAGGACTGCATGGGGTGGAATCCGATGTGCCGCTCACAAATCCGTGTCCTTCTCCGTAAGAGGCAGTAATAACAGTACCGACCTGGGGGAAGATGGGCCTCCCGGGCTCCGTAAACACCTGCCTGTGAGGATAGCAACGCACCAACAACGAACAAAATGCTTCCGGGGGAAAACATGAGGCAGACAGGACTTTATTTATATAAAGAGCTCTTACAGATCAACAATAAAGAGCCAAGACTCTAGGAGGAGACACCAAGGGAGACAGAAGCAGCGATGCCACACGGGCAGTTCCCAAAGATGAATGACGCCCTGGTGGCGGGGCCGGCCTCGCCCAATCAAAGGAGGGCCAGAACGACAAGAGCCGTTTGCACGTCACCGGACAGTCCCATAGCACCTGTCCTGGGCATGGGGGGAGGAGGGGCAGACAGCTCACAGAACCGGATGCTGTTACTGAAGCCAGTTTGGCCAAATCTACCTGAAAGTGCTGTGCCTGGTACTCAGTCCAGCGAGTCCTCTCCTGCAAATTCGCCTGTGAACACATCTGCCTAGGTCCACAACACTTTTCCTCTGCCCTGTTGTGGGATCAGCCAGCAAGTGCAAAGGCTCAGAGGCTGGAAGGTTGCCTCGGGGAAGGAAGGAGGTGGGGAAACCAGCCTATACCCTCCTTCCCTTGCCCCACTTGCCTAAGAGCAGGGGTCCACGGGCCTGACCCCACGACAGGAGATCCCACAGTCCCCAGGACGCCAGTGAGGCTCTGGGCAGGTCCCCCCCAGCCAGGCGCCCCCCGCACCCCATCGCAGCCAGCGCCCGGCTCAAGGCCTGGTACGTGTAGGTGTTATACCTGTAGAGTTAGTGGAGCAAACCCAGCAAAGGTCAGAGGGGCAAAGTGGCCTGCCTGGGGGTCACAGTGAGGCGGGCAGGACGCGGCCCTCGGGCTGGCTCAGGTCCCAGGGGCAGCACGTGGGGCCGCTCGGCCTCCTTGAGCTGCGAGGCCCAGGGGGCTTTGGGGTGTCAAAGGGGGCCTTCTTGAATGAGTTGGCGGGGGTCGGAAGGTTCTGGAGACTTCTTAGAGATAGTCCGCAGGCGGGACCTGGGGGCTTCCTGGAGGAGGAGAAGGACGGGGCGCAGGGACTTCGGGAGGATTCGTGTCCTACGTTGCGTCCCTGACGCTGCGGGGGAGTGCGGGAGGCGGGGCGGGCGGCGCCTAGAAACAGCGGCTGCGGACAGGCGGCGGAAGCGCGGGACGCGGAGCGGGCCGCCACCGCCGAGCAGCCTTCCAACTGTCCGTGCGTCCGGTCGTCTGTGCGTCGTCCGCGGACCGGCGGCGGGTCCGGCGGCCGAGCCCATGCAGCCGCGCAGCGAGCGCCCGGCCGGCAGGACGCAGAGCCCGGAGCACGGCAGCCCGGGGCCCGGGACCGAGGCGCCGCCGCCGCCACCGCCGCCGCAGCCGCCGGCGTGAGTGGGCCGGAGGGCTGGGGACCCTGAGCCGGGCCAGGGGCCGAGTGGGTCCGGGGAGAAGGGAGGGAGGGAGGGCGCGCGCCGACCCTGGCAGGCTGCCCGGAATGGGTGGCCTCGGCGCCCCGCAGGCTCGGCCCACCGGTGGAAGGTCCAACACTTTCCGCTTACCCTCACACAGCGGACACGGGGCAGGGCGTCTGGGGGTGGCTGCTCCCGGAGGCTGTGTCCCCTCTCGCCGCCCTTGAATCCCGGCCGCGCCGGTCAAGGCTCCGGTGACTTGTCTGTAGAGTGGGGGTGTGGGGGGTGGCGCCGCTCCGGAGAATTAAGTGAGGTCAGCCGTGCTGGTGGGCGTAGGGGTCTGCTTCAGAGCCGCAGGACAGCATTGACCAGTTTCACTTCGTGCACTTCCTGTGTGCCCAGCCTATGATGAGGACGTGGGACTCCGGCGGGGGCACGGGAAGGGTGGCCAGGGATGGACAGAGGAGAGCCTGGTTCCGAGGAGGGCAGAGAAAGCCTGATTCTTGTGGGGGCGCCTGGGCAGAGAGGAGTGTGGAGCCATAAAGGAGTTGTGGCAGACGAAGCTGTACAGGTTCAGCAGTGGGCATCAGGTGCGTCTTCCCGCCTCTTGCGGGGAACAGGTGTTTGTTGCAGGAGTCTTGTTGACCCCAGGGAGGCTCCCTGGAGCAAAGGAAGCAGAGTAGGGTGGGGCCCAGGCGGCAGGGGAGGTGGTGCTGGAGTGCTGGTCCTTGATGGAAGCCAGGTCTGGGCCGCTAGGGGAGGGGTGGCCTCCCGGGTGCCCTGACTCTGCCCGAGGTCTGGGGTGGGTGAGCAGCTCCCTGCACAGTGCACCCTGACTTGGCTCTGCCCATCTGCAGCCCTGAGGCAGAGCGTGCACGGCCACGGCAGGCCCGGCCCACGGCCCCCATGGAGGGTGCAATGCAGCTGCTGAGCCGCGAGGGCCACACTGTGTCCCACAATTCCAAGCGGCACTACCACGATGCCTTCGTGGCCATGAGCCGCATGCGGCAGCGAGGCCTTCTGTGTGACATCGTCTTGCACGTGGCCGCCAAGGAGATCCGGGCACACAAGGTGGTGCTGGCCTCCTGCAGCCCCTACTTCCATGCCATGTTCACAAGCAAGTACCACCCCCTCCCGTCTGGTACTGGGGGCGCTCTGTGATCTCCCAGGGCGGGCACCGGCCTGACCCACTGTCCCCACAGATGAGATGAGTGAGAGTCGCCAGACACACGTGACACTGCATGACATCGATCCTCAGGCGTTGGACCAGTTGGTGCAGTTTGCGTACACAGCTGAGATCGTGGTGGGCGAAGGCAACGTGCAGGTGAGCCGCCTCATCCCTCAGTCCGCTCCCCGCTGGGCCTCAAGCCTCAGCTCTCCCTGCGTCCCCAGCAGCCCCCTGTGTTTCTCTCCATCCCCTGAGTTCCTCACATCTCATTTCTCTGTCCCTGCTCCCCCGGCTCTCTTTCCCATATCAACCCACAGACTCTGCTCCCAGCCGCTAGCCTCTTGCAGCTGAATGGCGTCCGTGACGCCTGCTGCAAGTTCCTGCTGAGTCAGCTTGATCCTTCCAACTGTCTGGGCATCCGAGGCTTCGCCGACACGCACTCATGCAGTGACCTGCTCAAGGCGGCACACAGGTACGTTCTGCAGCACTTCGTGGATGTGGCCAAGACTGAGGAATTCATGCTGCTGCCGCTGAAGCAGGTAATGCCAGCTAGAATATAGCCTGGACCCTGACCCAGCCCTTGACCCCCGGCCCCCTTCCCCTGGGCCCTTAAGACTTGTCCCTTTGCTCCTCGGTTCTTATTCCCAGTCTCTGACCCATGTTCCAGCCCTACCATCCATCCTCTGGGCTCCTCCGCCCTTGCCCCATTTTTTGACTCCACCCAAGCCTTCACCCTTGATTCCTGACCCCATTCTGTTCTGAGTACACCTCTGCCTACAATCCTCAGTTTCTCGTTCCACGTGCCCAGGACTGCTCTGGACTAAATCCCCAGGAACCAGATCTGTGGCTCCTAACCCTGCTTGGTCCCTCCTCATAGGAACAGTGGGCCCCTCGTTGGACTCTCCCTCCCAGGCACCTTTAGGGCTCCATGGGCCCCCAAGGTCCTCCCCAAATCTCAGGTCTCAGGGTCCCCACCCGCAGGTGCTGGAACTGGTCTCTAGCGACAACCTGAATGTGCCTTCAGAAGAGGACGTCTACCGTGCCGTCCTGAGCTGGGTCAAGCATGACGTGGACGCTCGGCGGCAGCATGTCCCTCGGGTGAGGCCAGGCCCTGGGTGGTCCCATGGTGTCCAGGGGGGGATGCAGTGGCCGAGAGCCTAGGTGTGTCTGGGCTCCTCTGTCCAGAGACTCTACTGGGTGATACAGGCATGTGCCTAAAGAAGGGTCCAGGGTGTCTGAGGGTGGTCTCGGTGCCGGGGCCAAGTGTGGCCACACGTCCCACCTGCCACCTGACTGTGGCACCCCTACCCCAGCTGATGAAGTGTGTGCGCCTGCCCCTGCTGAGCCGGGACTTCCTGCTGGGCCACGTGGACGCCGAGAGCCTGGTGAGGCACCACCCTGACTGCAAGGACCTGCTCATCGAGGCGCTCAAGTTCCACCTGCTGCCCGAGCAGAGGGGCGTGCTGGGCACTAGCCGCACACGGCCCCGGCGCTGTGAGGGTGCTGGCCCCGTGCTCTTCGCTGTGGGTATGCCCACTTCTCCCGTCCTCTCCTGTCCAGCCCCCACGTCTCTGCGCTGCGTCTTCTCTCCGTGAGCCTAGCACAAGCTCCTCCACCCTGTGCTGGTCACGTCCTGCACCCACCCCACTCCTGCTCCTCTGTTCCTCCACGGAGGACCCTGTGTAGTGTGACCTACTCCCTAGTCCCTGTCCCCAACCGCCCTTGGAGTCCCCACACCTTCGACCTCGAGCTGTGCCAGAGCCCCCAGCCCGTTGCCTCCCTGGGTCTCTTCTCCTGCCCTTCACCTTCTCTTTTCTAGGTGGTGGGAGCCTATTCGCCATCCACGGGGACTGTGAAGCATATGACACACGCAGTGACCGCTGGCACGTGGTGGCCTCCATGTCCACACGCCGGGCCCGAGTGGGCGTCGCAGCCGTCGGGAACCGGCTGTACGCTGTGGGCGGGTAAGTGTGGAGGACACTCTCAGGGCAGGGGCTCGGCATATGCTCTCCAGGCCACTCCTGACCGGCAGCGGACCCCTCTCCTAGTTACGACGGGACTTCAGACCTGGCCACCGTAGAGTCGTACGACCCTGTCACCAACACTTGGCAGCCAGAGGTGTCCATGGGCACGAGGCGCAGCTGCCTGGGCGTGGCTGCCCTGCACGGGCTCCTGTATGCAGCTGGTGGCTACGATGGGGCCTCTTGCCTCAACAGGTAGTGGCTGGGGTCAGGGTTGGGTGGCCTTTTGGGGTTGGCTCCGCAGTAGGTACGGCTGCATCAGGACTGCAGAGGTCACGCTTGAGGGGAGCAAAGGGGGATTCCCCCTGACTGGAGTCACCAGGGTCCCCAGGCCTCCTCATATGTGCCAGCCCAGCTGCCCCGTTTTCCTCTCTGGGGTCCTTCCCACCAGTCCAGGGCTGGGCCCAGGTGGACAGTGCCTACCCAGCAGGCCCTGCTTCCTGTTCCAGGGAGACTCAGGTCAGTCTCCATGACTACCCAGCACAGGATTCTAGTCCTGCCATGGGGAGGACAGGTCCAGGGGCCAGGACAGCCTTTCTGCCACTGCTCAAGGTCAGCGGCGGTCCTGATGCCCACAGTGCCGAGCGCTACGACCCCCTGATGGGAGCATGGACGTCTGTTGCCGCCATGAGTACCCGGAGACGATACGTGCGCGTGGCCATGCTCGGTGGGTGACGGGGCCTGCTTCATGTAGTGCCCACCCTTCCTGCCACCTGAGACCCTGTGCCAACAGGTGCACCATGGGTTTGTTGACTCTCTGCAGATGGGAACCTGTACGCCGTGGGTGGTTACGACAGCTCCTCACACCTGGCCACCGTGGAGAAGTATGAACCCCAGGTGGGAAATACGCCCCTGTCACGGTTATTCCCCAGAGCTGTTTGAGGTCATCACTTTGGCCACCCACGTCCCCTGAGGGTCAGCCTTTTACATCCCACCCCCATCCCACAAGCACTCTGCCCTGGAGTAGGGGTCTGCACCATGGAGGTGGAGAGAGGTTGTGATGGGGCTGCCCCCATCCCATCCCGTCGACTGCAGGTGAACGCATGGACGCCCGTGGCCTCCATGCTGAGCCGGCGCAGTTCTGCGGGTGTGGCAGTGCTGGAGGGGGCCCTCTACGTGGCCGGTGGCAATGATGGCACCAGCTGCCTCAACTCGGTGGAGAGATACAGCCCCAAGGCCGGTGCCTGGGAGAGTGTGGCGCCCATGAACATCCGAAGGTGCACCAGCCCCACCCCACTGGCCAGTCGTGTCCCCCTCGTGGTGTTCCCCTCCACACACTGACATATGTGCCCCACAGCCTCACCACTGTGGGGTGTGTCCACCCCTCCATCCCCTGCCCCCTGCCCACTACTCCTGGGCTCCCTCAGCTCCATGCCCCAACCCAACTCCAGAGATTCCTCCCATGGCCTGGGGGCCCCGCCCTGCCACTCAAGCCCACCGCCCCCCTGCCCCCAGGAGCACGCACGACCTGGTGGCCATGGACGGCTGGCTGTACGCCGTGGGGGGCAACGACGGCAGCTCCAGTCTCAACTCCATTGAGAAGTACAACCCGAGGACCAACAAGTGGGTGGCAGCGTCCTGCATGTTCACGCGGCGCAGCAGCGTGGGCGTGGCGGTGCTTGAGCTGCTCAACTTCCCGCCACCCTCCTCGCCCACGCTGTCCGTGTCGTCCACCAGCCTCTGACCCGTGGTGCGGTCTGCACAGAGGCCAGCCCAAGGCCTTCCACATGCCTTAAGCCCCCCGGGGCAGTCCCCCCGGGGGCGTCCTGCGCCGTCTGTCGCGTCTCTGCGTCAAGGCCACCGTTTGTGTTCATTCCTCAGAGTTAGTTTCTGTGTGTGCAGTTTATTTATTTACTCATTTATTTATTCATTATTTATTGACTGACGAGCAGTGCTGCAGCTGCCAGTTTATATGTTTACTCAAAGTGTCCTGTGCCTCTGGGACCAAGCTGCCCTCCAGGGTGTCCTCCCACCCCAATGGGGGCACAGGGAGCGATGCGGGTGGACATTTGGGCCAACTCCGACTCTGCAGGCCTGTAGGGACCAACGAGCAGATGCAGAGCAGCCAGGGTTAGTGGGGGGGCTTTCTGAGCGGAGGCAGACCCCCCAGCCTGCACTTTGCATACCGCCCTTTTCTTGCCCAGCCAGGCCCGCTCCCGGGGAGGGCACAAATTGGGCTTTCTTCCCGTGAGGGTGGTGTCTTTTCTGGATTCTGCACTGAGCTGGGCACACATGTGCCCCAGACTACACAGAGCAATATGAGCTGACTTGAACAATAAACATGTGTTTTGGGCTCTTTGGGTCTGAGGCTGTGTCCATCTCCACCTTTCAGGGTGCTGTCTTTGTTGATCGGGACGGCCCCGGGGTGGGTCTGCAGCTGGGTTGAGGCGCTGCATTGGCATCTGGGGGCTTTGAGGCAGCACTGTGATGTCCAGGTGGGGCAGGGCTGGTGATGTTCTGGATGAGCGCCCACCGTGAGCATGAGCCTGGTCCTGAGAGGCTCCTGTGTCCCCTGGCTCACCTCAGGCTCTGGGGAGGGTGGCATGCATGGCATTCTTCCCATTTCACCGTGACAGCCTGGGTGTACCTGGGAGGGTTGTGGTCTCCTTCCTGATTCTGGGTAAGCCTCGGGGACCCTGACGTTGGCTCAGGGTGAGGATTGGGCCGGGGCGGGAAAGGAGGCTGGGAGAGGGTTCTGGCCCCTTCCCTGATGTTGCAAACTCCTGCTTCTGAGGCTGAGAGCAAGGACACACCCCCTTACAGTCACTGCTGACTCAGAGACGGCATTTAGGTGGAAACAGGATGTGTGCTCACGCCGGTGAGGCCTGGAAGGGGGTCCCTGGACTCAGGGAGCTCCAGCCCCAGGCACCCCCCAGGCCGAGTGCAGGCAGGCCACGCACTCCCAGGCTAGGTGTTCAAGGCCCTTCCCGTACAGACTGGCAGCTGAGTTGGGGGCTCTTGACTGGGCTGAGAGGCAGGCTGGACTGCACGTGTGAAAGACTTGGGAGAGCACTGAACGGCTCGGCTCAGGTAGGGGCCAGGTTCCTCCCAGAAAGGCTCCACCCTTCCCCAGCTCTTGGATACAGGGCGAGATTTCCCAGAGCCCCGCCCCAGGAGGTGGGGGCAGGAGGCTCAGGACAGAGGGACCCAGACGTCGACCTGCTGTGCTTGGGGCAGCAGTCACCGCCACCCATGGGAAACAGCCACTGCGTCCCTCAGCCGCCTCGGAGGCTCCGGGCCTCCCTCTCCAGAAAGCCCTCGCTGAAGAGAAATAGGTGAGGGGGGCAGGAGCACGGCCTCGGCCTCTGGGTCACAGGGTCGCCCTCAACCTGCCTTGGGGGCCAGGCTGTGAGCCCCCCTCCCTTGTCCCCAGAGAGGATGGTGCGAGGAAGCTGGCTGGTCTGTTTGGCACCGAGGCGGGTCCCGACGGGGACACCACTGCCGACAAGATCTTCTACTACATCCCTGGGACGGTGAGCGGGCGGGTGGGCGTGTCCCAGCTGGAGCGAGGCCTCGAGGGGGTGCGGTGGGGGTCATCGGTATGTGACTGCGTGTGCGTGTCCTATCTTGCCTTGGCTCAGGGTCTTCCCCCAGCAGCCCAGGGGGAGTCAAACCCAGAACAAGGTGAGGAAGTAGACACTGCCCCACCCTGGGGAGCTCATCTGGCCGAAAGTCTGAGCAGAGAGTGAAACTGAGACCCGACACTGAGTCAGTGGGGTGAGCGAGCACTGGGCAGGGGCGGGCCGCGGGCGGGGCCTCCAGGAGTCTCTGCTGCACCAGAGGGGGCGCCATGGCCAGGCCATGCATTCAGAGCCATCTCTGTGGGGCCCCAGCCCTGGTGTCTGCCCACCCCCCAGGAACAGGCATGTTCAAGTTGGACCAAGCTCACGTACTTCAGTGTTGCTGTGTGGGCACCCGTGTCGTGCTGGCAGTGTAGCTGTGAACCTTCACCCCCCGTTGTCACTCTGAGGGTGAGGGGCTTCACGTGAACAGTGAGCCAGCCTCTCACCTACTCCAGGCCTCAGTTTCTGCCAGGGGGTGTCTTCTCCACATCCATCATGCCTCATCTCACAGCACCCCCGTCTCCCCTTGCCAAGGCCACGTGGCAAGGACGTGGCTCCGAGCCCATGCTAGGCCACCTCTGAGCTGAATACCACCCCACCCACCCTGCCTCCGCTCCTGTGGGGCTAAGGGTTAGCTGAGGGGGAGAGACAACCAGCCCTTTCCCCAACATGGCTGCACTGGGTTGAGGTGAGGCTCTGCTATGTGCGGAGGCACCAGGATGTGAGCAAAATGATCCCGCAGCTTCTTACCCCAGGAGCATCAGGGAGAGGACGGGGAAGGAGGGACGGCTGTGACTCTGTGCCAGGAGCTCCAGCCCTGCACTCCTCGGTCCTCACACCATCCCCTCGAGGCCTAGCAGCTAGTGTGGGCTTCAGAGCCCACCTTCTCAATGTGTTGCTGTCAGGCTGGGAAGGGCTGGCGGGCCTGTCCCTTCTCCTGGCCTCTGAGGTCCCAGGGCTCCCTGTGAGCAAACGCTGTCTTCAGAAACCATGCTGCCTCAGAGACGTGGACAGGGCACTTCCGTCGAGGGCCTGGCCTGGCCGGGATGAGGTCCTTCATGTGGCTGCATCCCAGACCTCAAGTCCCTCTGTCCAGGCCCAGGACACATCATGTGACCCTGGTGGAGTTCCATGAGGCATGGTGGTCCTGGTGGTCTTCTCTTGCCAGGACATGGTGGCTGGAGAGGGGACCAGGCATGTTGAACTTTGAGAGGGAGGGGTCAGGGGAGGAGCCAGTTTTCATTGGGCCCTGCCCTGTGGTGCTCTGGGTGTGGGTACTGGAGGCCCCACCCAGAGGCAGGGAGGCCGGGACGCTGTGTGTCTGTCTGTTCACATTCCTGGGCTTGCCCAAGGGGCGGCTCAGCTTGGCCAGGGCACAGCAGCCTGAGAGGCAGCCCCTGCCAGCTCCCACAGGGAGGGTGGCCCCCTCCCCAACTCAGCCCTGAGACCCTGGCCCTCAGGTCCTCAGCCCCAGGTCAGCACCTGTCTCTCTCCGAGTCCAATCTGATGACCAAGCCCCTCTGTATAAAGGGTTCTCTGTGCCAGGGCTGGCCAGGTGTTTGTGAGCACTGATCCTCCCTCCCTTCAGCAGATATCCCAGGCCTGTCCTAGGCTCTGGGGATACAGCGGTGGGCGAAACAGACAAAGGCACTGTTCTCGTGGTGTTCCCATCCCCGTGGCAGAGTCAGATGACAAGACAAGTAGAAGATATAATAAGCCAGATGTGGCTATCGCTAAGGAGGAAAGTAAAGGAGGAAATGTGTGCAGAGGGCTCAGGGAAGGTCAGAAGGTTAGAAGGTGCCCAGACAGGACCTCACGGAGGAGGTGACGTCTGAGCCAAGCCCCAAAGGGTGAGAAGGGATTTCAGCTGAGTGTTCCAGGCAGAGGGAACTGCGAAAGCAAAGACACAGATAGGCGTGTGCCTGGCGTGAGGGGAGGAAGGAAGGGGCGCAGATCACGCAGGACCACCTCCAGGACCCTGGCCTTTACCACGAGCGAGGTCAAGGGGCACACATGGGGCTGGGGTGGCTAGCACTGGCTCTCGAGAGCCAGCCCGATGCATCTCTTCCAGCTCCACATATACTGATGTCACATCAGTAGCTTGAAATGGACCACGGCAGGAGTATTTACACCCTGCGTTTTATAGGACCAGCAGACACATGCACCAGAGGGTTTTGAGCATTGTCTCACGCAGACGCCTGAAAACCCCTCTGACCCACAAGTCTTGGGAGGTTGAGTAACCAAAACAAGGGTACACAATTTAGAAATGGCAAAAATATGGGTTGAATCTCCACTGAGTCCAAACCTCACCGTGTCCACCACCAGACCACGTAACTGACCGGCAGAGAGGGTGTGTGTATGTGTAGATTCTGTACGTATGTGTGATGGTGTGTGTGTTCTTAACCTGTGTCTCATGTGACTGGGGGGGTGTGTCCGTAGGCTGGGGCTGCTGGCCCCGGTCTGGCCCCTCCTCTGAGTCCTGCTCCCCACAGGACATTCAGAGCCTGGAGAGCCAGCGAGAAAACCTGGAGCAGCCGTTCCTGAGCGTGTTCAAGAAGGGGCGGCGGAGGGTGCCCGTGCGGACCCTGGGCAAGGTCGTGCACTACGCCAAGGTCCAGCTGCGGTTTCAGCACAGCCAGGTGGGGGCCAAGCTGGGCGGAATGTGCTGGGGACTAGCCTGGGGCCTGCCTCCAGCCCCTCAGACGCCGCCCCGCTCTCCTCCAGGACACCAGCGACTGCTACCTGGAGCTGTTCCCGTCACACCTCTATTTCCAGGCCCATGGTTCCAAAGGACTCACTTTCCAGGTGAGGGGACTTGGGCAGAGGGAGGAGGCTGGAGGAGAGGAGAGTGGCCACGTCCTGCTGGGGGTCCCCCAGCCCTACCCTCCCCTCTGTGCTCTGGCAGGGGCTGTTACCACTGATGGAGTTGAGTGTCTGCCCGCTAGAGGGGTCCAGAGAGCATGCCTTCCAGATCACAGGTGTGTGGGGGGCATGAGTGGACTGGGACCCCAGGAGGGTGAGGGAGCTAGTGCTGCTCAGTGACCTTGGCCTCTGGCCGGGCCCCAGGATACTAGCGGGACCCCGAGCACATTGAGGGGTCTTGGCTTTTCCTCCGACGGGCACTCGTGCCTTTACTGGACTGGGCTGAGGGCAGCGGGTTGGGGATCTCCAGAGCTGTGTGTGACCTGGGTTGGGGATGGGGAGGAGCCCTTGGGAGGAGCCTTGGCTGTGGGCTGCTAGCCCAGCCCACTCTGCCACCGCCCATCCACAGGCCCGCTGCCCGCCCCACTCCTGGTGCTCTGCCCCAGCCAGGCCGAGCTGGGCCGCTGGCTCTACCACCTCGAGAAGCAGATGGCGCTTGTGGGAGGGCTGCGGCGCTGCCACTCGGCGCCCCCACAGGTCAGTGCCAGGACCCCGCACCCCCTTCACATCCCCACCCTCCCCAGCCTGCCCTGACCTCCCTTTATCAGGGCCCCCCCGAGGACGAGCTTCCCTGGACTCTGCAGCACAGGCTGACCCAGCTGCGGACGGCATCTGGGCGCCAAGTGGCCGGCAGGGCCATCTGCGCATCGAGGGTCAAGCTGCAGCATCTGCCCTCACAGGTGGGTGGGGGGACACAGGAGTAAGAGGAGGTGGGGGCACGGGGTGGGGGATGGAAGAGGGGTGAGGAGATGGAGGAGGGGTGAGTAGATAGAGGAGGAGATAGAGGAGGGGAGTGAGGAGATGGGGGAGGAGATAGAGGAGGGAGGTGAGGAAATGGGGAGGGGTGAGGAGATGAGGGAGGAGATAGAGGAGGGGAGTGAGGAGATGGGGAGGGGTGAGATGGGGAGGGGTGAGGAGATGAGGGAGGAGATAGAGGAGGAAAGTGAGGAGATGGGGAGGGGTGAGATGGGGAGGGGTGAGGAGATGGGGAGGAGATAGAGGAGGGGGTGAGGAAATGGGGAGGGGTGAGGAGATGAGGGAGGAGATAGAGGAGGGGAGTGAGGAGATGGGGAGGGGTGAGGAGATGAGGGAGGAAATAGAGGAGGAAAGTGAGGAGATGGGGGAGGGGTGAGATGGGGGAGGGGTGAGGAGATGGGGGAGGAGATAGAGGAGGGGGGTGAGGAGATGGGGGACGGGTGCGGGCAGCAGGTGGGGGCCAGGCCGGCTGGCCCCACTCTGCCTTTGACCCCCCCACAGGAGCAATGGGACCGGCTGCTTGTCCTGTACCCGACTTCCCTGGTCATTTTCTCTGAGGAAGCAGATGGGCTTTCCTTTAAGGTGAGTCCTCCCCACTGTGGACCCACCCCAGGGAGGCGCCCTATGTGTGGGGGTGGGAGGGGGCAGCCACCCAGGAGGAACCTGTATTTCGGGGCCTGTTGGGACAGAGGTGTGCCGGCCACACCCACCGGGCCTGCTGCCCTGGTCAATCGGGTCTCAGCTCTGATGTGGACAAGGAGGGGCCCCACCTGGGTGCCCCGTATCATCCCAGAGGGTCCTTAGCCACCAGCCAAACCACCCCCGGGGGCGGGGGCAGGGGGCACAGCCACTCCTGGGAGGCTCTCCTGTGCTGGCCCCGGGTGCCCCTGAGAGGGGCCTGTCCCTCCGGGCAGGCGTCTTCCTGGTGCCTGGCTGCCCCCCAGACTGAGGCCCCATCCTCACTGCTTCCCACTCCTCACAGGGGGAACTCCCGCTCAGCGCTGTCCACATCAACCTGGAGGAGAAAGAGAAACAGATCCGCTCTTTCCTGATCGAAGGTGGGCTGAGGTGGGGCTGGGAGGGAAGGCGTGAGCCTGGAGGGTGCCCAACTCTTCAGTGGGTCCTCGCTGGGGACCCCTGTCCGCCAGGCCCCTCATGGTGTCTGTGCGCAGGCCGCCTCATCAACACCATCCGTGTGCTGTGTGCCAGCTACGAGGACTACAGCCACTGGTTGCTCTGCCTGCAGACCGTCTCCCGCCGGGAGGGGGCCCCCCCACTGCCTGGCCCTGAGGGCTTCCTGGGGTTGCGCATGCCCACGCAGGTGAGGGGTCAGCAGGGGAGATGCCACTCCCACAGCTCAGGCCCCAGACAGTGGTAATACAAACTGGAGGGCAGAGGGGTGGGTCTGGGCACAGGTAGGTGGGCAGAGGGGTCCTGCCCTCCCACTCACCCCCACTCCACGGCTGCCCAGGTCGTGGGTGGCGGCCGAGGCTCTCTCTCTTCAGATGGACGGACCAGCTGGGACTCAGGGTGCCCCGCACCCCCCTCCAGCCACACCAGCCACTCCCTCCCTGAGTACTCAGCGCCATCCACCACAGGCTGCCCTGCCCAGCCTGCACCAGTGAGTGTCTGGGGGGATGGGCAGAGGAAAGGGACAGGAGCCATGAGGCGAGTTTGTGTTAGGGACCCTGGGGCACTCCATCCCAAGCAGGATCCTAGTTCCTCAGGGGAGGGGAGGCAGACTGGAGGGAGCTCCATGCAGCCTCAGAGGGTTGTGCGGGCAAGGGCCCCAGGGAATTCTCTGCAAGGTCCTTGGTCCCCATAGGACCAGACCAATCCTGGCTGCACCGGCAGCAGCGGACAGAGGGCAGAGCTGAGACGAGGTGGCAGCAACCGGTCACCCAGGAGCAAGGTTCGAGGTGAGAGGCCCCGCCCAGCTACCCCGCTGCACCTGGACCTGACCAAGGTGAGCCCAGCACACAGACCCGGGCTCTGGGCCTGGCTCTCCCTCCTGCTCTCCACCTCCTTGGCCCCTGTCTCAGGCCCACATGGTCCTTCTTGCATGGAGAAGGGAGGGCTGGGGCCACTTCCAGCTCCAGGAAAACACTTCCTCTCCTTTGCCTGCAGCTGAGCAGGGGGGGCCTGGAGGGCAGCCCTGAGGCCCCAGACCCCTCTCTGGAGTCACCACACTCCCCACTCTACGTTGATCCCTACACACCACCTGCCACCTCCCACCACAAGATCACAGACGTCCGGGACCTGGATGAGGTCAGTCCCTGCTGGGTGACGGAAGGGGCTGGAGGTGCCACAGCCTGAGGTTTAGCGTGTGCCTGAAGCCTGAGGCCTGCTCAGGCCATGAGAGAGGCTGAGGGGGTTTTTGGGGCAGGGGTCCCTCGGCTCCACAGAGGCCCGGCACGGGGCCCAGGGTCACCAGCACTATCCCCGCAGTTCCTCAGTGTGATGCAGAGCTCGCCTGTCCCGGAGCCCTCGGGCCCATTCTCCTCAGTCCCCGTGTCTGTGCCTGTCCCGGAGCCCAGCTCTGGACTCTCCCAGAAGGGGCCCCTGCAGTCCCAAGCCTCTCAGCGGCACCGAGGCTCCATCAAGGGCCGGGGGTCCCAGCCCCCAGACCCCCCTGAGCTTGTGAGTAGCAGCCCCTACCCTGGCCAGGGGGTTCTTCGGGGAGGGGAAACAGTGTGGGGCCTCCCAGGACCCTGAGGGAGAGATGGAAACTGGAGGATGGGGTGGGTGGAGACCAAGGACAGGGAGCAGTGGGCAGGAGGGGGCAGTGGGAGGCAGGAGGGAAGGTGGGGTGGGATTTGGCAGGTTCACGGGCTCCCCCAAGGCTCGGCTCTCAGACTTGTGGTTGGGTCCCCAGGCCTCCTGGGCGAGGGAACTTTTGCCTGGCCCCCTGCTGCCTCCCCCAGGTGAGTGAGGGCTCCTGTCTCTTTCTGGGGGGACCTACCTCCTGGTGTTGCTTCCTGAAGACACATGCGTCTCTGCCCTCCCCACCAGACGGCCATCCCCCCAGGAGCTATGACAACATCTGGGACAAGGCTCCTTCTCCCTCCCACCAGCGATGGCCCCGAGGGGCGCCCGAGGCTGAGGAGGGGCTCATCCAGTGGATCTGATGGCCCTGGGGCAGGCTGCTTCTCAGGACCATCTGCCAGTGTCAACCTGGAGGGGGTCTGCAGCAGGGCCCAGTCTTTCTTTGTGGGGCCACAGGCTGACCAGCCCCCCATCCAGTGCCGAGTCAGGCTCTGGCCCCAGAGGGTAGAGGTCTCCAGAACACTGAGTTTCCCTGGGCTCTGGAGGGGCCAGGAGAAGGATCTCATCCTGAGGATGCCCTGGCCCGAGCGACAGGATCACAGATCAGGCCGGGATGCCTGAAGGAGCCAAACCTCAGTCTGCTCCCCAGGGAAGGAATAAGGGATGGCACGTGATAGGGGCTTCACCTAGGAGTGGGAGGTCAGAGGGCTGAGAAAGTCAGGTTAGCGAGGGTCAGAGGATGTGAGGTCAGAGGGCATGAAGGTCAGAGGTCAGTGAGGTCTGAGACATCACAAGCAGAGGCAGGAGGGTTTCCGGGCCTGTGCGAGTGGGATGGGGCTGGTCGGGAGGAGCTGACAAGAGACTAAACAAGAAAGAAAAGGCGATTTATTGGTGCTCTGTCCACACGTTCTCCACTCAGCAGCCTGGAGTCTCCCGTCGTCCTGGGGACCCCGTGCTCACCCACCCAGCGCCCCCATTGCTCTGCCACCGCTGGCCCCCCGCCCACCTACCTACCACATCTCTGGCTCCTCTCAGCCCCGGGACAATCCCAGGTCCAGTCCCTCCACCTGACACCACTGCCTTCTGCTTCTGCACCTTGTCCAGGCTCTGCCCTACAGACCCCCACCCTGCAGGGGCCTCTGGGGCTCCTTCCTACAGGTCCCTGTAGGCACCTGCTCACTGTCTCAGGCAGGAGCCAAGGAGGCCTTGGCCACAGGCCCTTGGGGCTCAGGTGGCAGAGAGGCCTAGGAAGCCCTCACCAGTCCAGCCCACTTGTAAACAGGGCAGGGAGTCCCTGGGACCCCCCAGCCTCGAGGCCACCCAGCCTCGTCACCCTTGCCTCTGCCTAGGTCTCCAGCAGGGGTCTTGCTCCTGCTTTGACCCCCTAATTTCCAGTGCCCTATCCTGCCCTCACCCCCTAACTAGGTAAGCAAGTAAAATACAGGGTGCCCTGTTAAATTTGGTTTCAGATAAACCACAAATACTATCTTAGTGTAAGTACGGCTCAGATACTACATCTGAAAGTCACGCGTCACTGGACACCCTACCTTCTGATTTGCTAACCTGGCCACCATACTAACCAACTCCCTGCTCGGCCCCTTCCCACCCAGCCTGCCAGAACCTCCCCCTCCCACGTGTGGAGTACAGCCTCGGCCACTGGCTGGAGCCTTGGGTAGAGTCCAAGGGAGCCAGGACCAAGGACACTGGCTCCTTCCAAGACGCCGTAGAACACAGAGGTCAAGGGCAAGGCCTGAGGGCAGTGCCTGTCCTGAGCACCTGTGGCAGTTTCCTGGTCCTGCGTCTTCCTGGGCCACGCCTGGGTCCTAGGGGCTGGGGCTGCGGCTGCGGCTGGGGCTGCGGCGTCCCCGCCCCACCTGCCGGCGGAAGTATCGGATGGCAGAGATGGTGCCAATGTTGGCCAGCAAGGCTGTGGGAGAAGCACAGGCCCCTAAGTGCCAGTTCCACTCCGGCCTGGTCACCACCTTCTACCCGAACAGCCCAGCCCTCGGAGGGCGGGAGGAGGCTGGCAGGGAATAGGGGCAGCAGTGGGAGGAGCAGGGTCGGAGAGAAAGCCTCCCCACGCTCCCTCATCCCTGCTGGCCCAGCTGGAGAGACTGGACACCACCGCCCCTCCTCCCCAGGGCCCCAAACCTGTTTTCCAGGCATCTGGGGTGTGCAGATCCGATGTTCTCACAGCCCAGGTGGCAAAGGCCACAAACACTAGGCACATGTCGTTCTGGCTGAAGGTGAACGAGGTGAGGGGACCCCGGGGCTTCCCTAAGAAAGAGAAGCACACCCTGAGCTCCAGCTGCTCCACCTGGACGTGCCTGCCCCAGGACACCTGCCCGGGACACAGCTGTCCTGGGACACGGCTGCCCTGGACACACCTGCCCTGGACACGTCTGCCCCAGGACAGGCTGTCTGAGTCACATCTTCCCCATGATACCTCTGTCCCAAGACACAGGGTGGTGTGTGGCATAGTTGAGTCAGGCTGACTTCGGCAAGTTGCCTCTGGGGCACTGTTTCCTGGTTTGTAAAATATCTTCCAAAAGGAACGTAAGATGAAGTCTATTGATTGCCTGACTCGGCAGGGAGCAAGGCCTGAGCAGGAGCTGTCCGACACCTGTCCTGCTAGGGGCTGGGGGCAGGGCGCTGCTGCCATCAGGCCTAAAGACAGGTGATGGTCAGTGCAGAGCAAAACCCCTGAGTGGCCACGATGCTTGGCCTGGGCTGCCCCACCTGGACTGTGTCCTGGGATGGCTGGAAGCTGGTCCTTCCTTCTCAAAGCATCCCCAAGGCCCCCCCACGGGCTCATGACACAGGGTCCTGGCCTGTCCCTCCTGGCTGAACTCCCTGGACAGTGTGTTCCCAGGACCTGGACAGGCCATGGGGCATGCCACACATACCTGCTTGCCTGACCGCCAGGCTGAGCTGCTCTGCTGTGGCTGGGCAGGCCTCTGGTGGGGTGCCAGGGCCCACTCCACGGGGGACCGACCTGGGGTTCTCCGTGGCCTGCAGCTGGAGAAGGGCAGCCGGTCCCAGCATGCCCACTCCCCTGTCCTCCCCAAGGAAGTGTTCATAGGCCTCGGGGATGGAGATGGGCATGGGGTCTCCAGGAGGGGCTGGCACAGGCTTGGCTTGAGGGAGTGGGGCCAGGGAGCGGCCCCCCTGGTGCCCTGACCTCTGGGCTTGCGAGTCCTGGAAGAAGAACTCGCACACGTCTGGCCACTGGACTTCAGCTGGGGTGTGGCCAGCCTCTGCTGCCTCCTCACTATCTTCGTCCTCCTCCTCAATCGTGTCACAGAAAAAGAACTCATAGGCTTCTGGGAGGGTCACTGCAAAGCAGCTCCTGGGCTCGGGCCGCTCCAAGGCAGAGGGGACGGGGGGAGGCAGGTGCTTCAGGATTCGAGGCTGGAGGGGCCGGGGCCCAACCGCCATGGCGTCCCAGGCTCCAGGCCCCCCGCGGCCCCCAGCTGCTGCCCTCGGGGCTGAGGGCCGGGCCGTGGCTGGTGAGGGTGGGCCCAAGGCCTCTCCTGACCCTGGCTCCTTGGAGGGACTGGGCACAGCCATGGAGAATCGCACTTTCTTCTTCTTGGGGGTTTGGATGGCGCCTACGGGAGGCTCCCCTGAGTGGTGTCCAGGGGCACCTGCTGAAGGCTCCCCTCTGGGCTTCTCTCGCTGCCCTGCTGGAGACACAGTGGGGCTCAAACCCAGCTCAGACGCTGGGGCAACCTCCACTATGTCAGGCTCAGCCTGGGGAAGGGGAGCAGGTGTAGACACACCCACATTAGACTGGGCCTTGGACATAAGGTGAGGCAGAGCTGTGCATGGTATAGCCTTTGAGACAGGTGTAGATGAATCCACTTCCGGCTTGACCACTGGACCTGGTGTAGGCAGGTCCACATCCAGTCTAGGCTTGGAGGCAGGTATAGACAGAGGCATGTCGAGTTGAGGTTTGGATGCTGGTGTACACAGAAGCGTGTTGGGTTGAGGCTTGGAGGCAGATGTACACAGAGTTGCGTCAGCTTGAGGCTTGGAGGCAGGTGTAGACAGAGTTGGGTCAGCTTGAGGCTTGGAGGCAGGTGTAGACAGAGCCACATCTGACTTAACTATTGAGACATCTGGACGAGCCTCCTGGGCAGATGTGGACACAGTTTGTACCTCAGCTCTGGGGCTCATGCTGAGCAGGTCTGTCCCTGGCTCATTTGTAGAGACAGGTGTAGACAGATCCAAGCCTGACCCTTGCCTGGTCGCCTGCTCAGGGGCTCCTGCAGACTCTGGCCTCCATTTATCCTGCCTGGCCCCTGCTGTCTGCTCTGCTGTCCCAGCTAAGAGACCCTTCCCCCTGGACCCAGCTGGGCCAAGTCCCTCATCGGGCCTGGCCTCCATGAGCAGTGGGCAGCCCAGCTGGGTGGGGGCACAGCCGGGGGCACCCGAGCGCCCGCCCCCCTTGGCACCTGCAGGGCGCCTCTTCTTTCGGCTGGAGCTGCGTGGCAGGGCTCCAGGGCTGCCAGGAGGCCTCTGAGGGGCAGCGCTGGGGCCAGGAGACTCCGGGCTCTGAGGAGGCTCACCAGGGGGACCAGGGGCAGGGCCCCGGGGCGCTGGCCCTTGCAGAAGCCTCTGCATCTCCTCTCTGGACGACAGTGGCCCTGGGAGGGCTGAGCTCTGGCCAGGAGGGGCGGCATCAGAGCTGAGGGACAGCCGAGCGTCTGACTTTGGAGACGTGCTGGCTGTCTGCTGACCGGCCCCCAGCGCCAAGACGGGCTCACGCCAAGACCTGCTGACCAGCTGCCGAGTGGCCGCTTTGTCCTCCTCCTCAAGGCTAGGCCAGCCCCTCTCCCTGGAAGCCGGCTGCCCCTGGAGAAGGGGCGGGGGCCCAGGGGGACTGCTGCCACTGCTGTCCCCTTGGTCAATGTCACTCGACAAGAGCTCGTCCCCAGAGGCCAGGCCGGCCTGCAGGAGGCCACACTCTTCGGCAGTGGCCGAGAACTCAGCCCAATCCTGGTCACTCAGCTGGACGCTGTACTGGAAGTTTTCCATTTCGGGTCAGCAGAGGCACTTGAGCAGCAGAGCGGGTTGTCTTCACGGACCCAGGCCCCGGGCACTGGCCAGCACACACTGCCACCCGCCCCCTGGGGCACCCCGGCCTCCCTGGCCCCGGGGCTGGCTCTTCATCTCTGTCCTGAAAGAAAGCAAGCCAGGAATCCGGAGGGAAGCTGTGCTGCTTCCAGACCTGATTCTTCTCCAAGTGAGAAAAGGCAACTCCCGCCGTCCCTGCCTCCCGCCGACCCCAAATGGTAACTTTACAACAACATGTTGTTACATTCCTACTACTAGATAAGGTTTTAGATTAGTGAAGTACACTACAAAAGGGGACTCCTCGTGGTTGAATTTAGGCCCCAGAAGCAGCTTCCTTCACATCGTGGAGCATTTCTGTCTCACTGAGTCAGCCTCACCTCCTCCAACTTTCCTCCAGAGTTGTTTGTACCGAGGCCAACTTTATACAGAAAGCCCATTTCAAGGACCACCCACTGGGAGTCAGTTCACCTGGGCAATGGTCAGCCCTGGCCTGTCGCAGCATGCCCCCAGTGGCAGCTGGCCATGGGGAGAGGGGCCACAGTGTCCAGCAGGTGACCAGCCTTTGGTGATGACCTTCCAGCGGCCTTGGCCGGGACAGGCTGTTGGGCTTCCTCTGAGCTCACCAAGGTCACGCTGGTGCAGACTGGAGCCCACTCTGGGGTCATCAGGAAGAGCTTGGCTCTGCCCCTGCCTAGGCAGGAGGTCACAGAACAGAAACGAGCTTCCTGACTCCCGGCGGACCCCTAGGGCCATCCTCAGGGTCTGTGCCCCTGATCCTGGCCTGCCCAGCTGGCAAAGCCCCCTCCTGTCCCATCTCAGTGAACCAAGGTGGCCATAGCTGACCCTATGGGGGTTGCCCTTCGGCCTTTGGTCAGCTACTGCTGGACCCAGGGAAGTAGGAGGTCCCTCTGGCCAGGCCAGTCCTAAGATGAGACGCCTGGAGAACAGGGCGCCGTGGCTTCCTGACCCACTGAACTTTGCCCTTCTCTCTGGCCCTCGGGGAGGTCCCTATGGGAGCTGTCCGCCTTTGGGAGCCCTTAGGGCGGGAACGAGGGGCTGACCGTGTCGTACCTGGGACCCCGCAGCCAGCCGGGGCAGCGGAGCTAGGCGTCCGAGCTGCCTGTCCCAGAGGGGCATGGTGCTGGGCTCCCACGCAGGCCCCACCCCCACTGCCAAAAATACCTCGTCCCTGTGGTCACATGGCTCCTGCCAGCAGTCAGGGTCCAGGCCACAAATAGATGGCATTTGAGGGGCCTCCAGCTACGTGAGGGACGCCTTCCTGGTCAGGTCAGACGCCAGCCAGAGAATGCTGACCAGCAATCAGGACCACACAGCCTCCCTTTCCCAAGTTGAAGGCCACTCAGCACTCCATCTCTTGACCTCAGGCTGCCTTTTCCTCTTAAAGGGGTCCTGCCCACCTGCTGTGAAACCTCACCCCCGCCGCTCCCACCGCCTCACCTACTGGCAGCTGCCCAAGACCAGACCAGCCCCTTCCAAGTCTTAGGGCTTTACCCTGTGGCCTGTGGGGAATACAGGGAGTTACGAGTGACAAGCTGTGAAACTGACAGTTCCAGAATGTTCCTAGAGGCCGTTTCGGGGCAGGGCTTGCACCTCCCTGATCTGACCTCAAGGGGCTCACTGGCCCCTCCCCTGGCAGCACTGCTGAGCCTGCTGCTGGGGCTTGGGGGACCAGCGGGGGCACTGAGGGCTCTCGGTGGAGGGCTCCCTGAATCGGTCTGGGCCTGGGCCTCTGGAGAGGGTTGGGAGGGGTGAGGGGAGGAAAGTGGGTCTCTCCCCACCAGTATCTCTCCCACCTAGGCTCCTGTGGACGGGGCCCAAGGTGGGGGTGGCAATGCAGAGTCTGTCCCTCCAGGAAAGGGGGTCTGGTGCTGCCACTAGAGGTGAACGCCTCCCCCAGAGGAGACAGGCAGGGGTGACTCGGCCTCGAGAACAATGGCCCCTCGCAGGCTCCTCCCACACCAGTTTCCCCTGAGCACTTTTCTAAAAATGTGTCCATCCTGAGAGGGGCGCATGGAGGACCCCTCTTTCACAGCTGAGGTTGGTGAGGCACAGAGAGGGTGAGTGCCGTGTGCATGGCCACACAGCTAGTAAGTGGCAGAGTTGGGTCCCAAAGCCCCTGCTCTTAGTCATGCTCCAGGCCATCCTGACGTTGGGGCTGCTGGTGCCCATCCCTGGGCAGGTCACTGTGGCACACACACCTTGGGCCTCCTTGTTGGAGGAAACGAGGAGGGAGCAGAGAGTCAGAGAGCAAACGTCTAAACAAACAGGTAAATAAGACTGTTTCCGACAGCATCACATCATAAGAAGGAAGGAGAGTGGAGAGAAGGGGCAGCCTGGAGGGGCTGGAGACCTCTCCGAGGAGGGGCCTTGGACTAAAAGGCCTGAGGGTCAGAGGGACAGGACTTGGCAGGGGACAGCAAAGGCCGAGGCTGTGAGGGTGACAGTGGAGGAGGACAGCAAGGCTTGGCATTTCAATTCCCAGTAAGCTCTGTTCAGTGTAACCTGTGCAGGGAGGGCACAAATGGACGCACGGCGAGGGAGTACCACCAGACCCCAGGGAAGGACACGGCTTGCTGGTGTCCTCCTGGCGTCCTCTGCCGCTCCGGCCGCCTGGGCTGGGGTGAACTTTATGCAAGTGGAATTGCACCCTACAGACCTTTCTGCCTCTGTGTATAAGGAAAAACCAGCTTTCCCTCCTGTGTGTTTCTCCCATGGGTCTCCTTTGCTACTCACACAGAACACTGCACTTCCAGTCACCAAATGTGTGGGGTTTCCCCCTACCAAGCACTTCTCTGACACCAACTGGGCGTCCTACAATTCAACTCAGTTCTGACACTGTCTGCCCCACTTCAGATGCCAATCGCAAGTAGCAGGTCCCTGGGTGACCACAACTTCCGTCCGGCTTGGCTACAAATCAGAGATCCCCATGACCTTCTCCTACTTTGGATTCGCTAATTTGCTAGAACGGCTCACAGAATTCAGGGAGACATTTACTTAACGACACAATAAGGATCAGATGAACGTCCAGATGGAAGGACGAGCAGGGCGAGGCATGTGGAAAGGCACGGAGCTTCCACTCCCACTCTGGGCGCTGCTCTCCCAGTGCCTCCACGTGCTCACCGCCCAGAAGCTCTCTGAACGGCACACTGTTGGAGTTTGATGGCGGCTTCATCACGTAGGCTTGATGGATCATTAACTCCATCTTCAGCTTTTCTCCCTTCTCAAGAGAAAGGGGGGCAGGGCTGAAACTTCCAAGCTTCTACTCATGGACTGTCTTTCTGGTGACCAGCACCATCCAGGAGCCCACCCAGAGTCGCCTCATTAGCACAAAAGATGCTCTGAGTGCTCCTCTCACTTAGGAATTTACATGGGTTTTAGGAGCTCTGTGCCAGCACCCTGGGGCAGAGACCAACCTGTGTGTTTTCTATTACCTTACAGTCTGCTCCTTCCCTCCTCGTCATGCTTTGGAGCCGGACGCCTGAGGGGCTGTGTTGGCCAGCTTCAGCGCCGAGGGTGGTCCCTGTGTGAAAGTGCGCACCTCTGCATCCTGTGGATGGAGATGTGGGTCGTTTTCCAGTCTGCAGCTACAACCATCCCTCCTCATCCGTGGTTTCGTTTTCCACGGTTTCAGTTACCCGAGGTCAACTGCGATCTGAAAATATTAAATGGAAAATTCCAGAAATAAACAATTCATGAGTTTTAAATTGTGCACTGTTCCGAGTAGCATGATGAAATCTCACGCCGTCCTGCTCCATCCCACCCTGGACATGAATCACCCCTTTGTCCAGTGGATCCACACCGTAGACACCACCAGCTCATTAGTCACTTAGTGGCCATCTCGGTTATCAGATCAATTGTCAAGTATTGCAGTGCTGTGCTCAAGTCACCCTTATTTTACTTAATAATGGCCCCAAAGCGAACTTTGTTATTAGTTATTGTTGTTAATCTCTTACTGTGCCTAACCTATAAATTAAACTTTATCACAGGTATGTATACGTAGAAAAAACAGTATATTTGGGGTTCAGTACTATCCACGGTTTCAGGCATCCACTGGGGATCTTGGAACGGATCCCCCACGGATAAGGGGGGACAACTGTATTATAAACAGTGATGCCTTGGATATTCCAGAACATTTCTTTTGGCAAACCTATGTACGCAGTTTTGGAGCCGTTGGGTCAGGGTGTGTGCGCCCACCTTTAGGTTCTGCCCAACAATCTTCCTGAGGGCTGTGCACTCGCTCCACCCCCAGGACACACTCGCGTGACTTCCGTGGCCCCGCGTGTTTGCTGACGCCTCCGATCAGCTGTGCTCCAGGCGCTCTGGAGGCTCCAGGTGAGTCCATCACGCTGTGGTTTTAATTCACGTTTCCTTAATAATAAGAAAGCTACTGGCCATCAGCACCTTCCTTTGGGAGAAGTCTGTCTCTTTGCTGCTTTTGCCACTTTCTCTGCCTTTTTCTTGTTGATTTGTGGGCTGGATTCCGGATAAGAATTCTTTATTGAATATCTTCTCCCTGTATCTCACCGTTTCATTCTCTTAACGATGCTTTTGATGAACAGAAATTTTAAATTTTAACATGGTCCAAATTATCAACAATTTCCTTTATGGTGATCACTTTTTCTGTCCTTTTAAAGAACTCCGCCCTCCCTAAGGTCATGAAGATTTCATGAAGATGTCCTTGCCTGGTTTCTTAAAACCACATTCTTTCACTTTTCACACTGACCTGCAACCCACCTGGTACTGATTTTTGTGCGTGACGGGGGTCGTTCACACTTGTTCGTCTCCATGTGGACACCCAGCTGGCCCAGTGCCACGTCAGGGTTCCTGTGGCGCACAGAGTGGGTTTGTCTGTCCACAGGGTCCGAGCCCACGGGGACTTTCAGGAGATGAGGAGGTGGAGGGTTTGGGGCTTCTCCACAATTGCCCTGGCTGCCCTGGGAGAACAGAACACAGGGTCAGAGGGGAGGCAGGGAGGCTGGCTCCCAGGCTGCGGGGAGGCAACGGTGGGCTAGGGTGGTGGAGAGAAGGGTCTTACCTGGGCCATGCGAAGACCAAGCTGGCCTTCTGAAGACCAAGGGTCGCTGGCATAACCCAGGCTTCCCTTTTGTCCATGCCCGCCCAACATGGACCTCCTCAGTGGGGGCGGCGGAGGGACAAGGGTGAGGAAACCAGAGCATGCCACGTTCTTAACCCAGCTCCATGGTGCAGGCTTACCTCTTGGCGGAGAGCCGCGCCTGGGCCAGCGGGAGCTGCCCACGGCCAGACAGACGGGCGGACACAGCCCCGAGGAGCGCGAGCCGCGGATCCCCGGGAGCGCAGCCCGCTGTACTCCGGGAGGCCGCCAGGGGGCACCAGGACCCAGCCCAAGCCGACGACGCTCTGCTGCCGCCCCGCCCGTCCGGTGCACACTTCTGGGGCACGAGCCCCGCTTTCCTGAGGCCACGTGCCCCTCTGAGCCCTTGACCTGGAGACAGTAAGCACTAAAAAATAAAAGCCAGCTTCAACGAGCAGCTGTCACATGCCACGCAGTCTGAAATGCTTTACACAGATAGAGTATGGGCTTTTTACATTTTTAATTTTTTAATAGTTTTATTGAGGTATAATTTACATACAATAAACTGCCCATATTTAAAGTGTAAAATTTGCTGAGTTTTGACATACGTATACACCGGGAAGCCATCACCACAATCCAGAGTGAACATGCCCATCACCCCTAGAGGTTCCTGTGCCTTGTAATGCTTCCCGCCACTCCTCCCAAGGTAACCGGTAATCTGCTTTGTGTCCCAAACAGATTACCGACAGAGCTGGGTGGCACTGTCCAGAACTGCATATAAATGGGATCATGCAGTATGCACTCCTTTGTACAGAACAAAAAAGTATGGTGTGTCTGGCTTCTGTCACTCAGCATAATTATTTTGAGATTTAGCCATACTATTCTGTATACCAATAGTTCTTTTCTCTAAATTAATGTGGAGTGTTCCATTGCTGGATATACCACAATTTGTTTATCCATTTACTTGTTGATAGCCACTTGGGTCATATCTAGTTTGGGGCTATTATATATAAAGGTGCTATGAACATCTGTGTTTAAGTCTTTGTGTGGACATGTGCTTTCTTTTCTCTTGGGTAAACACCTAGGAGTGGAATGGCTGGATTATGACGGTAGGCATATGCTGAACTTTTTAAGAAACTGCCAGATTGTTTTCCAATGTGGTTACAAGTTTTCGTTCCCGTCCGGAGTGCACGAGAGTTCCAGTGCTCCACATCCGTGCCAGCACTAGGTCGGGCTGATCTTCTAACTTCAGTCATTCTGTCAGTCATTCTAATCGATACATAGTGGTACCGCATCACAATTTTAATTTGAATTTCCTTAATAACTAATGATGTTGAGCATCTTTTTATGTGTTTTTTTTGCCATCCGTATATCTTCTTCTGTGAAATGACTGATCAAATCTTTTCCAATTTTCTTAATTGGGTTATTTGTTTTCTTATTGTTGAGTCTTGAGAGTTCTTTATATATTCTGCATATAGGTCCTTTATCAGACATATGATTTTAAATATTTTCTCCTAGTCTGTGGCTCATCTTTTCATTTTCTTAACAATGTCTCTTGATGAGCAGAAATTCTTAATTTTGATGAATTCTAATTTATCCATTTTTCTTACATGGATTATTCTTTTGGTGTTGTTTCAAAGAAATCTTTTCCTAAGCAAAGGTCACAAAGATTTTCTAGGTTTTCTCCAAAAAGTTTTATAGTTTTAGGTTTTGCATTTAGGTCTACAATCCCTTTCAGTTAATTTGTGTATACAGTGTGAGGTATGGATCCAGGTTATTTTATTTAATTTATTTAATTAATTTATTTATTTATTGTGAGGAAGATCAGCCCTGAGCTAACATCTGCCAATCCTCCTCTTTTTGCTGAGGAAGACTGGCCCTGGGCTAACATCTGTGCCCATCTTCCTCCACTTTATATGGGACGCTGCCACAGCATAGCCTGCCAAGCGGTGCGTCAGTGCGCACCCGAGATCTGAACCAGCGTACCCCAGGCCGCTGCAGCGGAGCGCACGCACTTAACTGCTTGTGCCACCGGGCCGGCCCCCAGGTTATTTTATTTGCATATGGATATCCAATTGTTTCTGTACCATTTGTTGAAGAGACTCTCCTTTCTCCACTGAATTGTCTTTGCACCTTTGTTGAAAATCAATTCCCCACACAGGTATGGGTGGGTCTATTTATAGAATTCTAGGTTGATAGCTTTTACTTTTAGTACTTCAAAGATGTGCCACTGTGTCCTCACATGCATTGTTTCCAACAAGAAATCGGCCATCACTTTATCTTTGTTCCTCCGTATACAATGTGTCTTTTCTTCTCCAGCGGCTCTTAAAACTTTCTTTATTGCTGTTTTTCTAGGGAGAGGGTTAACAGCTTTATTGATATATAATTCACACACCATACAATTCATTCATTTAAATTAAATGGTTTTTAGAATAGTCACAGAGTTGTGCAACCATTATTATAATCAAGCTTAGAACATTTTCATCACCCCACAAGGAAATCTCACACCTATAAGCAGTCATTCCCCATTTTCCTCAACCTCCACCCTGGGTCTAGGCAACCACTAAGCTACTTTCTATTGATTTGCCTATTGTGGACATTTCATGTAAATGTGATCACACAATATGTGGCTTTTGTGACTGGCTTCTTTCACTTAGCATAATATTTTCAAGGTTTATCCATGTTGTAGCATGTATCAGTACTTCATTCCTTTTTACAGCTGAATAACATTCCATTGCATAGATAAAGCACATTTTATTTATCCATTCGTCAGTTGATGGACATCTGGGTTATTTCCACATCTTGGCTATTACAAATAATGCTGCTATGAACATTTGTGCACAAGTTTTTGTGAGGGCATACTGTCTGTCTTTTTAATTATAGATGTCCTAGTGAGTGTGAAGTGGTATCTCATTGTGGTTTTGATTTAAATTTCCCTGATGGCTAATGATGTTGAGCATCTTTTCATGTGCTTATTGGCCATTCATATATCTTTGGAGAAATGTCTATTTAGATTTTTCAGCCATTTTTTAGTTGGGTTATTTATTTATTATTGAGTTGAGAGAGTTATTTATATATCCTAAATACAAATCCCCTGTCAATATATGTTTTGCAAATATTTTCTCTCATTCTGTGTGTCTTTTCACTTTTTTGATAATGTCCTTTGAAACACGAATGTTTTCAATTTTTATGAAGTCCAATTTATCTTTTTTTTCTTTTGTCACTTATGCTTTTGGTATCATATCTAAGAAGGTTTTGCCTAAAGGTCCTTCATGACCCTAATACTGAACCTCTTAATCTCTAGTTCATGTGCCCAGTGTGCAGTAAGCCAATCACTGAGACACCAGTGCTTGGAGATAAAGAAAGGTTTATTTGAATTGGCCAAAATGAGAAGATGGGAAGATAGGCTCTCTCAAATCCACTTTCTTCTTAACAAAAGAAGAAAGCAGGTGGTCTTTATAGAGCTAAGAGTCTTGGTAGGAAGAGTTTCAGAGAAACAAAGGGGAAATCCGTGTTTCTTTCACTCTGGATAAGCCTTTGGGCAACCAGACTTCTGGGTGTCAGCAGCAGCTGGGGGCTGGTTATCTGGTTGTCATAACTTCCTTAAAGGCACTCTCTTTCTTCTGCATAACAAGCTCATAAACGCTTGTGACCTTGAGTCACTCTCAGTGACCCCTTATGATGATGCATGGACTTGCTTCTTTTCATCTGTGTCTGTGTGGGAAACAGGGTCGAAGGGTAACCATGTCCTTACTGAATATTTATAGTCACCCTCAGGTACCCAGCTTCAACCCAAGACCATGAAGATTTATCCTATATTTTCCTCTAAGAGTTTTATAGTTTTAGCTCTTACATTCATGTGTATCATCCATTTTGAGTTAATTTTTGTTCCTCCATTGGATTGTCCTGGCATCCTTGTTGAAAATCAATTGACTGTAAATGGAAAGGCTTATTTCTGAACTCTCAATTCTATTCTATCAATCAATATGTCTAACTTTATGCTTCGTACCACACTGTCTTGATTATTGTGGCTTTGCAGTAAGTTTTGAAATCAGGAAGTTTGAGCCCTCCAAATTTGTTCTTCTTTTTCAAGATCATTTTGGATATTCTGGGTCCCTTGAATTTCCACATGAATTTTAGGAGTAGCTTGTCAATTTATGGAAAAATGTTAGCTGGGCCTTTGATGGAGATTGTGTTGAAACTATAGATCAATTTGAGAAGTATTGTCATCTTAACAATGTTAAATCTTCTCATCCATGAACATGGAATATCTTTCCATTTGTTTAGATCTTCTTTAATTTCTTTCAACAATGTTGTGTAGTGTTCAAAGTACAAGTTTTGCATTTCTTTGGTTAAATTTATTCCCAAGTATTTTATTCTTTTTGATATTATTATAAATGGAATAGATTTCTTAATTTCATTTTTAGATTGTTTGTTACTAGTGCATAAAAATGCAATTGATTTTTAAAATATCGATCCTGTACCCTGAAACCTTGTGTAACTCATACATTAGTTCTAATAGTTTTTTAGTGGACTTTTTAGGATTTTCTAGATATAAGATCATGTCATTTGAACACAGATAGTTTTACTTCTTCCTTTCCAATGTGGATGCCTTTTACCTCATTTTCTTGCCTGATTGGCATAGCTAGAACCTCCAACACTATTGAGTAGAAGTGGCAGGAGCAGACATCGTCGTTTCATCACTGTATTTTAGCAATTTGAGTATGATGTTCCTTGATGTTGTTTTCTTCAAACTTTTTGTGCTTGGGTTTCATTGAGTTTCTTGGCTCTGTGGGTTTATAGTTTACATCGAGACTGGAAAAATTCCAGTCATTATTTCTTCAGATGTTTTTTATTTCTTCCCCTCCCTCTGGGACTCCAACTGCAAGTATATTAGGCCGCTTGAAGTTGCCCCACAGCTCACTCATGCTCTTGTCTTCTTTCTTTTCCAATTTTTCAATGTGTTTTATCTTACTGTTATGTTGCAATTCACTAGTATTTTCCTCTGTGATATCTCCTCTGAAGTTACTCCCTCTCAATGTGCTTCTCATATCAGACATTGTAATTTTCATCTCTGGAAGTGCAGTTGAGTTTTTTTATACCTTCGACGTCTCTAACACATTGAATCTTCCCTCTAGCTTCTTGAACATATGAAGCGCAACTATAATAACTGTTTTAATGTCCTTATCTACCAATCCTATCATCTGTGACATTTCTCGGTTGCTTTCAAATGATTGATTTTTCTCCTCACTATGGGTCTCACTTTCCTGCTTCTTCGTATGCCTGGTAATTTCTTACTGGATGCCAGACACTGTGAACTCCACTGTGTTGGGTGCTGGGTATTTCTGTGTTCCTATAAATATTCTCGACCTTTGTTCTGGGTGCAGTCGAGTCACTTGGAAGCAGTTTGATCCTTTCAGATCTTGTTTATGAACTTTCTTAGGCAAGATCAGATCAGCATTAGTCTAAGCCTAGTGATTCCTCACTATCGGGACCTGATCCTTCTGAGTGCTCTACCAGGCCCTGTGAATTATGAGGTTTTCCACTCTGGCTGGTGGAGACTAGAACTATGTCTGACCCTGTGTGAACTCAGGGTTTTCCCTCTAATCCTGTTGGGTGGTTCTTTCCCTGGCCTCGAGGACTCTCCTCACAGGCATGTTCTAACCAGACTTGAGGGAGACCCTCTGCAGTGCTCTGGGGTTCTCTCTCCGGCATCTCTCTTCTCTCTGATACTCTGTCCTATGAACTCTGTCTGCCTTCATCCCCCCTGGGCTGTCAGCAATATTTCCTCTACTCAGGGAGCCTGCCAAGCTCTGCCCGGCTCCCCTCTCCATGCACTATGGCCTGGAAACGGTCATCGGTCATCTGGGGCAACACAGGGCTCACTCCATTGTTCCCCCACTTCTCAAGGACCACTGCCTTCCACCACCCAATATTTCATATATTTTGTGCAGTTTAGTTGTTTTAGGCAGGAGGGTAAATCTGGTCCCTGCTACTCCATCTTGGCTGGAAACAACTGTCAAAATGTAGATTACTTATCTTATTTAATCCTCCAAACCACACAGTACTACTAGGTACTAGGTAGTGCTAGGTAGGTACTATTACTAATCCCACTTTACATTTGAGAGTTTGTGACTGCCCCAGGTCACACAACTGAGTGACAGCAGAGGTAGCATTCAGTCCCGGGCTGCGCTAGAGCCTTTGCTGAACCACCCGTGCTTCCAAGAGCTTGAGGCTGCCCCAACACAGGAGCCCCACACTGTGGAGAATGCGGGGAGACTGTGGGGTAGGATGCGTGTCTGCTGGCTTCCCAAACTCAGAGCTGACTGAAGAAGGTTCAGGGGCATCTGAATCTGTGTGTCTCTGTAGGGAGGGCCCTGGCCATTCTGGGGGGTCTCACTCTGTGTCTGACTCAGTGTACGTCTCTCGATTCCACAGCCGTGTCTCTGACCGTGAGATTGTGTGTCTCTGGCTCTGTGTGTTCCTCCTCCTTGCCTGCTGCCCAGATGGAGCCTAGTTCTGGGCGGCACAATTGCTGGGGGCCCAGAGGCAGCTACAGATCCATGAACAGGTGGTAAATGCCTCCCTCCCCCTTCCCTCTTCCCAACCTCCTCCAACACCGCATCACAGACCTGAGGGACTGTGCACCCCGCCTGCAGTAGACGGCAGCCGGGAAACCCACAGACTGGTTACACAAGCACAGTCACAGCGACCAGCCCTGCAACCACAGCTGCCAAGCTCTAAGCCCCTCGTGGGGACTGTACGTCACGGGCACTGTTTCACTGATCCGCACAACACTCCCGAGCTCCAGGCTGGGCGGGCGGCTCCCCGGGTTCGGGCCTCACGCTGGGTGCAGTAGGAAGGAAGACGCAGCCTTGCTGGACTTGGGCAGGAGGCCAAATTTGAGGCTGAGGATAAGGCTCCCTGGGGGTCGTTTGAGGGGCCCACAGATCCTCGGGCCCCACTCCCAGCTGTGTGCCCTGGTGCCAGGGAGGAGCCCCTGCACAAGGGGGCATCAGCCCAGACACCGAAGCTTTAGTTTCTGTCCGCAGGACGGGGAGGCATTTGTCCAGTGATTTCCAGAAAGTCAGTGACAACCACTTGCCTCCAACCTGCTTGGTCACATTAGGCTGTGGTGTCTTAGTCTACTCTGCTGCTACAACAAAGCACCACAGACACGGGGGCTTATCAACAACAGAAATGCATTTCTCACATTCTGGAGGCTGGAAGTCTGAGATCAGGGTGCCAGCAGGTTAGGTTTTGGTGAGGGCCCTCTTCTGGGTGCAGATGGCCACCTTCCCACTGCATCATCACATGGCAGAGAGACAGCGAGCACAAGCTCACGTGTCATGTCCTTTTTATAGGGGCACTAATCCCATTCCTGGGGGCTCCACTCTCATGACCTAATCATCTCCCAAAGGCCCCACCTCCTAATGCCACCACCTTAGGAGGTGGGTTTCAACATACGAATTTGAGGGGACACATTCAGTTCACAGCACCTGGTCTCTGCTCCTAAGGAGTCTGATGAAGATTGCCAACTCCAAGTGGACAGGTCCGCTCAGCTCTGGATGTTACCCCCGCCTCTTAATTCAGCAAACCAAATTCCTAGGGACACATTCATGGAGCTTCCTCTTTTCCTGCAGCTGAATGGGAGAGAAGGAAATCGCAGGCACAAGCAGCCAGGTGACGCCCTGTCCCAGCCTGATGTTGCGTCTCCTCCCGGTCCATGTAGAGGAGACGCTTGGCCAGGGCTGGCAGGCAGAACTGAGGTCCAGAGCCCTGCAGGGCCCGGGACCACGAGAGACAATGAGAAGGGTCAGGAGTTGGGGGTGCTCGGGCTGGAGCCCCGCCAGCCCCCTGCTCTCTGCGGGGGTTATTTTGCACAGGCCAGTCAGCTCATAAATTGGGGTGTGGTAGTGGGAGCCGGAAGAGGACAGCAGTGCCTCCCCTCACCTGGGGCTGCTGAACCCTCCCCTTCACTGTGCCAGACAGGGCAAGGGGTGCAGTGGGGGGCCCCAGTGAGAGTGGGGCGGAGCTGGGGAAGCCCTCCCCCCACCAGCCTCTGGCTGGGACAGCCAGCTACAGGGAGGTCCCCCTTCCGGGCCCACCAAGTGGGTGAGGATGGGAGAGCAGGAGGGGGGTTCCTGCTGGCTCAGGCGCGTGCACATCTCTTCCTGTGGGTGAGTCAGGGGTTGGCGAGGCCCAAACACAGGGCTTCAGGATTCTACTCTGACCTTCTATTCCCCCCACAGACTCGGCATCCTCACTTGAAGCAGGGGCCCAAGTGAACCCGAAGCCACCAGGTGGGTGTGGGGTCAGGAGAGGCACCAGCAGCTGGTGCTTTTGCCCTCAGGATGTAACCATGGATACCAGAAAGCAGAGAGGGTGGACGTACCCCACCTGGGGCAGGTCAGTGTGGCCCCGGTATGTTGCAGTGTCTGTGCTGCAGGTGGCAGGCCAGCTGAGGCCAGACCTGCCCAGGGCGGTGGGTCCAGCATGGAGCCTCTCCCACACCTGTCCCTGTTTGAAGCCTGGGGACTGCGAACCCCCAGCCCTGTGCTCCAATCCAGGCTGCCCGTCAGTTACTGCCATAGAAATGACCCCTAGCCCTGCCCAGACGCCACAGGTGTGGGGGTCACAGCCTGGGCTGTGGCTAGGCAGCACCAGCACGGCTGGGCTGGGCTGGGCCTGGACCGTCCCTGCACCCACCAGGCAAGGGCTCCCTGGGAAACTGCTTTCGGATCAAAGTCACGCCAACCCGCTCTGCTCGTTGCTGCAGCTCCAGGGGCTGCCCCCATTCCAGTCTGTGTCCCCACTCAACCTCTTCCACAATCCTGTCATCATGAGGGCAAGTGGTGGTGACCCTGGGAACGTTAGTTGTTTATTGCTTTTATTTATATTTATTTTAAATTTTACATAAAACTTACTATTGTTATTTATTGCTATAACAAATTAACCTAAAATATAGCAGCTTAAGCCACAAACATTTATTATCCCACACAGTTTCTGAGGGATGGGAATCCAGGAGCAGCTTGGCTGGGTGGTTCTAGCTCAGGGTCTCCCACGAGGTTGCCATCAAGATCTCAGCAGTGGCTGGGGTCTCACGTGAAGGCTAGCAGGGCCAGAGGATCTGCTTCTAAACTCACTCTCATTGCTGATGGCAGGAGGCCTCAGGTCCACACTGTTGGCCTCTCCATAGCAAAGGACAGCTAGTCTTCCTGAGTGAACGATGTGCGACAGAGAGACAGTGGGAGGCACCTGAACCTCATCTCAGAGAGACATCCCAACGCATCTGCAGGACCCTATTGGTCACGCAGGTGGACCTCAACACGTTTACAAGGCTGACTCCCAGGAGGGGGGTCATTGGGGCCTTCTGGGAGGCTGCCAACTGCAGGGCCTGTTTCCTTGCTCATGGGTGCATCCCAGGGTGGGTATATCCTCCAGGTGTGTCTTGGAGCAGGGACAGAGCAGCTAGGCACAGCTGCAAACCCTCTAGGCTCAGCTTCCTCCTTGGGAAACAAGCAGGTCCTGCAGCCAGGACGTGCTGGGTGAGCGGGAGGCACTGGGGCCTGGAAGTGACCATAGGAGCTTCGGGGGGTGGCTAAGGCCTCACCTCCCACAAGCCAGGGCTCCAATTAGCCCCACCCCCTCCCCCCACTTCAAATTCCCAAGGGACTGGAGTTTCGTTGGCCCGGCCAGACTGACTTATCACCACAGGGACTGAGTCTTTCTCCAGATGTCAGACACCTATGATTCGCTGTCATTGTTCAGTCCCCAAGCCCTGGCCCCACAGGCAGACAGACGGCCAAACAGGGCTCCCACAGAAGCAAGCAGATCAGCTGACCGTTAACATGAATTCAGCAAACATTTATCGACCCTTGGTCTTGGCCAGGAAGTGGGCTGGAAGGAAGCAGATGAACAAGACTCCGCCTGCCATGGAGAAGTTCTGGCCACACCGTCCCTTCAGGGGGAAGAAGTCCTGATTCCTCCCTCACCCCCTCCAGGGCCTTGCCCTAGAAGGAGCTTCATCTATTGTTCAAGAGGAAAACCAAGATAAATACAGCTGACGGGGGGAGGGGACCAGGTGAATGACCTGGAGCCCATCCTCCAAGGGGCCTGTCTGAGGTAGGAAAAGGAGCAGGAAATGGGTGGAAGGAGGTGGGAGGGAGGAAAAGGGTGAAGGGAGAACCCCACCTTTGGGGCCACAACTCCCACCACCTCCCACCAGAAAAAGCACTTGGGAGAGTCTGCCCAGCTCTCCCCTGGACCGGGCAGGTGTCCACGCTGGGCGTGGGGATGGGCGTGGTTCCTTCCACAGCTGGAGGCGAGGATGCTGTTCCTGAGACCCAGCTCCCCTCAGCTGCTGAGAAGGGGCAGCCTGGGGAGGGGGCCCCAGACAGCCTCCTGTGCTGCCCTGTACCCAGGCCCCTCCCCTTGGGGGCCCAGCCTGGGCTGTGCTTCTTCAGACCTCCCTAATCTGACCCAGGATGACACCCCTCCCCAAACCTCCTGGCTTGTCTTTCATTCAAGTTCATTAACTAGGTCAGTATGGATTGAGCTCCTTAGCTATTCCATGCGGGTGCTGGGGACGGAGGTGAGCGACACAGACGTGGCCTCTGGAGCCCACGGAGCCCAGGGTGGCTGCCTCAAGAGGGAAAGTGGGGAGAGAATTCCAGGGGGGGAGGCTGAGTACAAAGAGACAGAGGCCGGGAGGAGCTTGCTTGTCTGAGGGACAGCGTGTGGTTCCTCCCAGACCTGAGAGGTCCCTGCAGGGCTAACAGTGAAGGAAGGAAGGAAGGAAGGAAGACGGGGGTCAGGAGGCCATGTGTGGGGGAGGGGACAGGAAGAGAGGCAGGGAGGGGACACAGGCTAGGGGCCTGGTCCACAGCTGTCATTGCCCATGGGAGGAGGGAGAGTCTGGTGACCCAAGTTCCAGGTGATGTCCCCAGGCCTCCACTCTCTCTGCCCTTCCTGCAGGACGTGTGAGGCCCAGCTGTGAGTATGCCCTGACCATCCCCCACCCAGCTTCACATCCCAAAGCCCCCAGCCACCCCCCACCCCCCACCCCCACACTGAGGCCCTCCCTGAGCAGCTCCCCTCCCCCAATCAACCTGAGCTTCCAGCTCCCACAATAGATCCTCTGCAGCCCTCCTGCTCAAGAGGGTCCCTGGGGCTGATCGACACCTCCTCCCTCACTGTCCTGCCACTGCCCCAGCTCTGAAGGAAGAGGCGTTACTTTGAGGTTCCCCCAGGGTCAGGCTCACTGAGTGTTCCCCCAGGGTCAGGCTCACTGAGTGTGTGTATGTCCAAGGGAGCAGCACCTGGCCCACACGGCCGCCGCGTCCATGCCACTGCACCAGGCTCTGGATGCTCAGGGAGATGGGCAAGGCAGCAGAAAGCAGCAGGTGACTGGCTTGGTGGGGACTTGGAGGTCCCTGCCGGCTGAGCATGGCCACGTCCAGGAGGGCCCAGGTGAACCCTTGCCATAGCACAGACCTGGGAGCCGTTGGAGAAGGGGCAGACCAGCTCTGGCAGTGACTCACCCTCCTCCTCCACGAGGGGCCCTGGCCAGGCAGGCGGCAGGCAGCCATCTGAGGATCTCGGCTGCAGCTGGGAAATGGATCTTGGCTCGGCCTCAGGCAGGTTCAGGATAAGACACTCCAGTATTGGCTTGTGTGACTGGGACCACCCCCTCATCACACCTGGAGCACAGCCCCCAGCAACAGCTCGAGGAGACCTGGGACCACAGGACATGACGATGTCCAACCTGCTGTTATATCGCTGCCCGGTATCGTAGGGCCAACACACGGCAAATGCTCAGGACTGATCCACGGGCAGGAAGAAGCTCCAGTCCCTTCCCACTGCTGGGGGGGGCCCCCTTCCAGGCAGGGCAGGGCATACAGCAGACTGGACTCAGCTGCAGCACTAAGTGCTCTCTGCTGGACTCGCCCCAGTTCCCTGCCCTCTCCTGCTGGCACCCCTCTCCTGGGCAGACAGTGGCCTGGGGCAGGCTCAGTCCCCAGTGGGCATAGGCAGCTTTGTGTTGAACCATGAGAACGAAGCAGGAGGTGGATTAGGCCAAAACTGAAGCTTCAGGGCACAGTCACCCCTCACCACAGCTCAGCAGCCTGCGACAACAGTGTGAAAACACACCTCCACCTTCCAGAGTCCCCGGCAGTGGGAGTGGGGAAAGGTACCTTAAAAAAAACTTGCCCAGTGATGCTGATTGCTTCCCAACACTGGGACACATTCTGGAAAACGTGGTGACTGTCACCTTCCCGCCTGAGCTTCCTGAGGGAAGTCTCACACCCCCCACTTCAAGGGGGGTCGCCGGCTCCAGCGCAGAGGCAGGTGGACCCCATGCGGAGGTGCACCCGCCAGGCCTGGTGGGACAGGAGGGGCCGGGCCCAGGGGGCGGAGCCTGGGGAAAGGTCTCCCGAAGCCCCACCCGGAGTCCAGCGCCAAGTGACCAGTTGACCCTCCACTGCTGAGGGCCACAGGAAGCGCAGCGCTGCCTCGGCTACAGGCGCCACCAGATTAAACTCTTCACAAAGACAAAAAACAAAACAAAACAAAACTTTGAGGAAATAAATATTGTCTGGTACAGTCTCAGCAAAGGCTGCGGCTCTAAAACGGGGCGCGGCCTCCGCTCCAGTCCGAGCGCCGCGGCCTCACCGCAGCCACGGCCTCCAAGGCGCGCCCTGGCCCTGCGGCCCCGATCTGGGTGCGGCGGCCGCTCCGGTCAGGCCCGGGAGGAGCGGCAGCGCGAAGGTGGCCCCGGGGCGCAGCAAGGGGAAGGGGCCGTCGAACGCGGGGAGCAGCGGGCGCCCGGCGTAGACCTCGGGCGCCAGGACCTCCGCAGCAGGAGGCGGTGGGGCCGGTTGACACGAGGGCCCCAGCTGGCCCAGGCAGGCCGCCAGGTGGCCGAGCAGGCGAGAACGCACGTCGGCCGGGACGCCCTCGCAGCCGGCCAGGAAGCGATTCACCTCGGCCAGACACTCGTTGAAGCCGGCGCGGTACTTGCCGAGGACGGCGGGGTCGGCGCTGAGCGCGGCTGCGGGGGCGACAGGGGACAGGTCGGTGCCCGCGGCGGTGGTCCCGCGCCTGCCCCCTTCCCTCTCTGCCGCCGGCGCCTCACCTGTCACCTGCACGCGCCGCAGGCTCTGCAGGTGCCTTACAGTCATTTCTAGGATGTCCGCCTTCTCCAGCTTCGAGTGGCGCGAGCTCTGGGGGCAGGACCGGTGTGGGCGGCTTGCAGCCCAGTAGTGCCTGAGACTCTGGGCTCCGCGCCTCAGCCCATCGATCTCCCTTCCCACCCGCCGCCCCCGACTCACATCTTTCCTGAGGGCGTCCAGGATGAGGGTCTTGAGCTGAGCGAGGCTATCGTTGATGCGCGCTCGGCGCCGCTTCTCCATGACCGGCTTGGAAGACTGCGGGTCGGGCAGTGGCTAAGTCCTGCGTCCATCCGTACCCACCCCCCACGCCTCTCACCCCACGCCTGACCAGGTCCCACCTTTCGGTGCTCGGCCGCCCTCCGGGGCTTGTTTGGGGTTCGGCTGGCGCTGGCCGGCGCTCCTGCCAGCGGCGAGGCTCTCGGCTTCCCCGGGATGTCTGCAGGCATGATGCGCTCCCGCGCCTCCCAGTGCCAGGCGGGGCGCGCCGCCCTCCGTATCCCTCTCCAGCGGGTCCCAGGCTCCAGGCCAGCGCGCCCGTCGCCAGCCGCCCGGCTATTTAAGGCACAGCCGCCGCGGGGTGTGTGAACCCGGCTCCGCATTCTTTCCCACACTCGCTCCAGCCAATGAGCGGCTGCGCTCTTCTCTCACCCTTCCCCCCGCCGGCGCAGGGCCGCCGCCCCCGCCGACTGTCAGTCACGCGTCTGCTCCCAGCCCAGCAGCCCGCGAGCGACAAAAGCGAGCTGGGCACCCCGCCCGCGCCCGCCTGTGGCACCGCCTGAACCAGGCGGGAAAATCGCAGCGCTCTCTCCAAGGCCGCCACCCTCCGAGCAGCGCGCCAAGAGGGGTCTCTCCGGGCTAGCCCGGGCAGCGGACCCCCGGAGGCGGGGCGCAGAGGTCACGGCGGGCGGCGCGGGAAACCTGAAAGGAAGATCCGTGAGGCGAACCGGGTCAGGCGCCCCCGAGGAGCGGGCACCTTCGGCCACACCTCTCCTCCTTCCTCCTCTGCCATCGCCGGTCCCTGCGAAGGCCTAGGACCTCTGCACAGCATCGGAATCCGACCTGCCGCGCGCTCAGCCTCCGGGACCCCCACCACCAGCGGCACCCACGCAAGGCCTATGACACAGGGAACGTGAAACACCACCCACTGTGCAGGAGACGTGGGCTGGCCAAGGACATGGGGCAGGCAGGGTGGCATCACAGGACAATTAAATGATGGCGTAGGCCATGGCATAGCAGTTAAGTGCGCGCGCTCCGCTGCTGGCCGCCCAGGTTCTGTACCCCGGGCACGCATGACGCACCACTTGTCAGGCAGTGCTGTGGCGGCGTCCCACATAAAGTGGAGGAAGATGGACAGGGATGTTAGCTCAGGGCCAGTCTTCTTCAGCAAAAAGAGGAGGATTGGCACGGATGTTAGCTCTGGGCTGATCTTCCTCATTAAAAAAAATAATAAAAAAAATGATGGCATAGGACCAATGAGCAGGTCAAGTGATGTCACCAGTCAGGCAGGATGACGTCATGGAACAGAATGTAAGGATGTCACTGGTCAGGCTGGCGATGTCACCAGAGAGTCAGAGGTGATGTCTCAGGGTGAAGGTGGGTGATGACACAGCCAGGTGGGACGATGTCATGGGGCTGATGACGTCACACTCTTCTAGATTTTTCTAGATTACCAGACAGCGGGCTAAGCACCAGCAAGCAAATTAGGGCTCACAAAAAATGAGGAACAACTGCTGAAATTCTGTTTGTTTATTCAAAGCGGCATAGCGGGAAAAACATATTTTCGTGCTTGATGTTTCATTTTTAATTGCGTTGGGGGGCACTGCGGTCTTTGGAGTACTCGGGTCCCCAGCCCACTGGGCCCGGCGGCAGCCCTGCTCCGTCCCTGATGCACCCGGTGCCCGCGGCCCGGGCTGCGACGCCTCTCGGGGCTTCGAATCCGGCGCGGGAGGCGACGGCAAACAGACAAAATAATGACTCAGTTGTAAGATACAGGCGGGTCGGTGGCGGGGGGCCGGGAACCCCTCCTGGACTGGGTGGTCCCCAAGTCTTCGCAGTGGGGTCTTCAGAGAAGCGGCGCCTCTGCAAGGCCCAGGAGGCAGTGGTGTCCCGGGATGGGAAGGGGCCGCAGGGCTGAGGGCGGAGGGGAAGAGCGGGCAGGGGCGCGGGGACCCGGGGGCTTCGACCCGGGGAGGGGTCGCGACCCCTTGAGGGGCTTTTCTGAGCCAGGGAGCGCGCCGACTGGCAGCTCGGGAGGGTCGCCTCGGCGGCTGTGGGCCCAACTAGTGGGTGGTGTAGACGGCTGGCCCCGCCCCCACACCCGTTCCGGGGTCCCAGTCCGGGCCCACTGTCCAGACGTCTTCCCAGGCCAACCCTAGTCTGGCCCAAGTCCTGTGCCACGCAAAGTCCCGCGCCTCCCCCTCCGGGAAGCCCTCCGGAATCCTGGTGCCAAACCGACCCCTCCCGCGGTCCTCTGGGGGCGGCAGATGGCTCAGGTCCTCCGGCTACACAGGCGCGTCCACGCCGGGTGCGCGCCTCCGGACAGGCGGCAAGGCAGCTGTCACTCACCGAGGTGGGGCCGCCCGCTCCCCGGTCCGGCCCCAGAGGCTCGTGCGGAGTGGGGGAGGGGGGCGTTGGAAAGCCGCGGAGGGCGGGCAGAAATCCGCGGAGGGGACCCCGCCAGCACCGAAAGCCCCGGGAGCGCTGATTGGTCCGGTGTAGGGGAGGCTCGGAGCAGTCCTGCTGACCAGGAGGTCACCGTGGTCGCGAAGCCCCGACCCCACCCCAACCCCGGCGAGCGGGCTGCGCGGGGGACAGACAGCCCGCGAGCGTCCCCAGCGGCCACCGGCGGCTCCTCCTCCTGCTGGGAGTCGTGGGGAGCTGCCCCCCTGAGCCTTGGGGGCGGGTCTGCGTGGCCTCCGGGCGCCCCCAGCCTCCTGGGGGACCAGGCATGGGTTCCGGCTAGAAGGAGAGGCCTGAGGAGCCATCTTCTTGGCCATTCTTTCCTTCGTAGTTGTGCGATGGATTCGCCCTCCTGTACCTGTTCCCTCACCTGCAAAATGGGTTATCTTTTTACTTATCCCAGGGTTATTGGAAAAGAGTGGGATCCGACTTTACAAGGACCCAGCACATAGTGAGAGCTGGACATTTGTCAGCTACAGTTGTTCCTGCCCCAGGGAGGCCTGCGGGCGGGGCTGGAGCAGAGGGGAGGCTGAGGCAGGGAGGGGCTCCTGTGCTCACCTCTGCCCTGTGCCCCACAGGCTCATCCTCAGACGGCTGCCAGAGATGGAGGGATGCCTCTGCCAGGGACTCCAGGAGCCTGTTGTGGCCATCCCAGCCCCCGCCCCAGAAGGAGCCCTCTTCAGGCCAGAGCAAGGTGCGCCTGCCGGGGTCATCACCCACCGACTCCTTCCCACTGGGCTGCACCCCCACTGTCTGTATGGCTGTGTCTCTCTGGGCCCCCGCCCTCTGACAGTCCCCTCCCTGCCTTTCACATCTGGACTTGCTCTCTGGTGGGGCCCACGGGGCTCCCTTGCTCTGAGGAGGGAGGGAGGGTCTGGGGCTGCAGTGGGGAAATGGTGCTTAGACCTTGGTGTGGCAAATCACATTTTCCAAAGATGGCCACAATGTCTCCCACCCCCCATACCCTCAGGGTGTGCCCGTGATGAGACGTTGTGACATCCACCAGCAAGGATAAGGGCAGAGGCAAGATGTGACTTCTGAGGCTGGATCTTAAAAATGCCTCACATGTCAGCCTTGCTGTCTTGGGGCAGCAGCTCTCAGAACCCAGATGCTGTACTGTGAGGACCCAAACGGGCCCCAAGGGGAGGATCGGAGGAGAGGCCCCGAGGAGAGGCCCCGAGGAGAGGGTAGGAGGAGAGAGCAGGAGGAGAGGGTAGGAGGAGAGGGCAGGAGGAGAGGGTAGGAGGAGAGGCCCCGAGGAGGGGCCCCGAGGAGAGGATCCAAGGAGAGGGTAGGAGGAGAGGATCTGAGGAGAGGGTAGGAGGAGAGGCCCAATGAGAGGCCCCAAGGAGAGGCCTCTAGGAGAGGGTCCAAGGAGAGGGTCCAAGGAGAGGCCCCTTGGAGAGGGTCTGAGGAGAGGCCCCATGACAGAGCACGTGGAGAGGGCTTGTATAAGTGTTGCAGCAGCCCAGTGGAGGTCTGAGTGGCCAGATATGTGAGTGAGACATCTCCAGATGATCCCGACCTGCGGCTGCCGAGCCACCTCCTTCACGTCTTCCCAGCTGCCCCTGCATGTTCTGTTCCAGTTGTTGATTCGGAAGAGGACAGTGTTTACCATGACTTTTTGCGGTCCTTTGTTACACAGCAGTACTGAGTGGAATAGCTGCGACGGACCAAGTCCTGGACCCAGGAAGAGCAGCCTTTCCCTTCCACCCCTCTTCCCTGTCCTCATCCCTTCCTTTCTGCAGCATTTGCAGAAGCTCAGTGGCTTTGGGCCCTGGCTTTCCATCTGATGAGGTGCTTCTAGGAAGCCATCAAAGGCCATCTCTCTGTCCTCCTGGACCCAGGCCCAAGTGGGCCAAGCCCGAGATGGCTAGTGGTCCCAGGGGCATCTCCAGGGCCCACTGTTAGCCATGGGGGTGGGGGGCGGGGGCTGAGGTAGGAAAGTCAGTGGAGTAGTCTGTGGGGAAAGACGGAGGATCTTCCAGGCCAGACACAGGGCTCCGGGCCTGTAGGGGGCCTCGTCTCATCTGGCCACCGTGACAGCATTCCACATGATAGCGTTCAGCTCATGTCCCTTGAGGGCCTGCCAGATGCTGTCTGTGCAGGTCCTCTCCCCACCTCTGACATGAGGGTGGTGACTGCATTCTGCCCTGCCCCTCAGCATTCCACTGGCACTTGGCCTCCAGAACATCAGAGACGCTGTAGACCACTGCCTGCCCCTGGCCTTCACAATGTCCTTAGAGTCTGTCCCTCCTCTCCTGCCCAGGGGCAGCAGCCCATGGACTCAGGCAGCTGGGACCAGAGCTGTCAAGTGACCAGGCTAGACCCATCGCAGATTCTCTGGAAAGTGGGAATTGGGTGCTGAGTTGTTCATGGGTGTTTGCTGGAACCGTGAAGTGACAGAGGCTAGGGCTGAAGGATCCCAGGATGCAGGATGGAGACGAGGGAAGCAGACGCCCAGAACCCAGGCAGAGGCCGGGAGCACCAGGCTGCTGACGCCAAGGTTCGAGGTTGGAGTGCAGTCCCCACCCCCATGGCCGAAGGGGGGTCTTCCACTCTTACCGGCCGTGGGACCGACACCCCTTCCCTCAGCCGCCAATATTGGGCAGTGAGAGCATCCCAGCACCTGATGAGGGACAGCATCTCCCTGTGGTCCGGGCCTTGTCAACATCTTTCTCCAAAATCTGAGTGTTGACTCTTCTCAACATTTGGGAAGCCATGTCCCCCCACTTTCTGGGTAGGGAGAGACCCTCCTCCCAACCCCGATCTGCCTGGGGTGCCGCCTCCTCCCACTGGCTCCTGCTGGTGTTGCTTTTCTCTCCCCTCTTCTTGGACCGCCTTTCTGCTTGGAAGATGTCCTTCCCCCTTGGCGCTTCTAGACCAGTCTCTTCTCCACTTTGAAGCTCGTATTGTCAGACCTCACCCTGTTGAAGTTGGCGGCACCCCAGGGGCCTTCCTGGTCTCCTGAAGGTGTCATCCCCTGGTTCCCTGTGACTTCCCAACATAGTTCTTGGTGACCTCAAAATCCACCTGGATGGTGCTCCAGCCTTCTGGACTTCCTCTCCTTTGGCAATCCTGTCGCCTCCCTCCTGGCCACTCGCTCCTCTGGTCGAGGTCCTTTCTCCTAACTGCAGCCCTCCACAGTCTAACCTCGAGGCTCACATTCTCTCCTCTGGAAACACGTCCCTCACCGGCTTCTCAGCCGCATCAACCCCTTATGGCCCTCCTGCTCATGCTCACCGCCACGCCTGCCGCCTTTCTGGTCTCTCCGGACTCCTCGCCCTCCAGCTCTGACCTTGGTCCTCTGTCTACACTGACTCCCTCACACACCTCACCCAGGTTTCTGCTGATGACTCCTGATTGGTACCCCAGCCTGGACTTCTCCATGAACCTCGGCTGTGTCTCTGACCGGATTTTACTTCTGACCGGCCTTTCAGATGTCACGTGTCCACTAAGCTCCTGATAGTCGCCGTCCATGCTGGGTTTTGACCATTCCACTCAGTTTCACAGCCACCTTGGAGCCCTCCCACCCAGACGCCCCGCCCACAGGGGCACAGGCCAGAAGGCTGGAGCTAAGGGGGATGGTCAAGCTCCCTCTGGGCACCACCTGCGGTCTTGCCTCCTCCCTGCGGAGCCCCGCCCCTCGGGCTGGTCTCCCCGTCCCCCCTGCACTGACGCAGCAGTGCCGCCATGTTCCCCTTTTGCCTGCCAGTCCTCTGACACCCGGTGAGCGAGTCTCCACACTAACCCTCCTGTTCAGACGGCTGGGGCGTTTCTGCCTGGTGACCGGGCCTGACCGAGGGTCCTCGTCTCCTCTGCATCTGACCCTTCTTGGAGTTCTCAGACCAACATTCTGCCACCACCTGAACACTTGGAGTCCATCCCCACACTGGCCCATCGGGACCTCCCTGATTGTCCAAACACCCACTTCTCACCACTCGCTCTCCTGCCACCATCACTTCTGGCCTGGATTTTCCTAGAAGCTCCTGATGGGTCTCCAGCTTCCTTCCTGACCTGCGGTCTTTCCTTCTCACCACAGTCATGGCGAGCCTGTTAAGCCTGAGCTTTATCAGGTCAGAACCCTCCCTAGAGAAAGTGGGCCATCTGCACCCAGCAATTCTCCAGCGTCCACTCTCCAGCCTCACTGCCTCACGTGTGCAGGCACGTTCCTGCCTCGTGGCCTTTGCACAGCCTGCACCTCTGCCTGGGAAGCTCTTCCCTCCGTGAGGTCTTTACTCAAAAACCACTTTGGCGTCTCCTCTCCTGCCTACTGCACCTCAGGACTCACGTGCTCCTTTCCTGTGCTGCCTTTCTTTTCCGCACTTGTCCCTGCAGCATGTGCCTCTGCAGCTGCTTATCTCATTCACTGTCTGTGCACTGTGCACTGAATGTGAGCTCCGTCTTGTCCAGGAGTAGCAACTGGCACATAGTGTGTACTCTGTAGAGACATGTTGACCGAATGAATGAATGACAGAGATGGCATCTCCCACCATCCAGGGAATGACATCATCTTGTCCTAAAATCTGAGTGGTGACAGCATCCTAGCATCTGGGTAGTGGGAGCCTACCTTCCAATATCTGACGTCAAAATATGATTTTCAAGGCAAAAAGACATGACTTTCATACAAACACAGGGTGAGCACACGTCAAGGGTTTGTGTAGCTCCCCAATGTGGACACCAGCTGGTTCCAGGCGGCTGTGAGGGGCTCAGGCTTACAGGCAGGGAGGGGATGCAGGGCAGGCACGAAACTGGCAGATGCCACATGGGGCAGCAAGACCATGTTTCCCCAGGACAGAAACCCTGTGTCTGGTGCGACAGACGTCTACACCACATTGACTTATAACATCAAGAATATCAGCAAAGGGCCGGCCCCATGGCTTAGCAGTTAAGTGAGCGCGCTCTGCTGCTGGCGGCCCGGGGTTCAGATCCCGGGCACGCACCAACGCACTGCTTCTCCGGCCATGCTGAGGCCGAGTCCCACATACAGCAACTAGAAGGACGTGCAGCTATGACATACAGCTGTCTGCTGGGGCTTTGGGGGAAAATAAATAAATAAATAAAATTAAAAAAAAAAAAGAATATCAGCAAAGATACTCCAGGCGGGGCCGGCCTGGTGGCGTAGTGGTTAAGTGCACGCGCTCCCCTTTGGCAGCCCAGGGTTTGGGGTTCAGATCCTGGGCGCATACCTACACACTGCTCATCAAGCCATGCTGTGGCAGTGTCCCACATAGAGCAACTAGAAGGATGTACAACTATGACATACAGCTATCTACTGGCGCTTTGGGGAGAAAAAAGGAAAAAAAACAGATACTCCAGGGGACCTTCAAGGACAGAAAGGCTCCTTGTGCCTGATTTCCAAGTTTGGGATAATTTTCTTAACACTGTAGACTGGTGGCCTCTCTGCCTCCATCTGGCAGTGGGGCCTCTCCCCAACCTCCCCATCTGAGCCTCCCCTCCCCGCTTTGGCCCCAAGGCCCAGATCCCTACCGGGTGAAGTAAGACAGCTATGGGGTGTGGCCAGGCTTGGGCTCTGGACCTCATGGGGGCATCAGGCAGGAGTCCCAGTTCAGAGGCTACCGCCGGTGTCCTGGGGGAGGGCAGAGTCCTGTCAGAGGGAGGGCAGAGTAGCTGCTCCCTCCTTCTCCATCCCCCTCTCCACCTCTTCTCTCACCTCCCAGGGGACAGGGCCTCCCCCTGGGCTTTCTCCTCACCGGGCTTGGGTCTGTCAGGTGCCTGAGGCTGCCCAGCTTGGTCTGGGGTGGGGGTGGAAGTGTTGCTCGGTGCCAGGGGACATCAGGGAGCCTAGTTTGGGCACAGCCCAAGCCCCAGCTGCCGTGTTAGTGCCTCTAGTACCATTGGCCCTGGGTCTCCTCGCTGTAGATTCGGGGCCTTGTTCTCATGTGGGTCTGAACTCAGAGAAGACAGGCTGTGAGTTGACCTGCCCCGATTGTGGGTGTGCCTGGCCCTCACACCACTGCAGTCCTAGCGCAGGGACCACACAGGCCAGAGTCCAGGTGTGTCCAGCTGGCCGTGGGGCCTGCTGGGTCCCTCCTTGCTCTCACCAGGTGCATGGGCTCCTCCCTCGCCCTCAGCAGGGCCTGTGGGTTTGAACTAAGTCCTCCACCCTCTGCTCCTCCCATAGCCCAGCTCTAGCTCCCTGCCTCTCCCAGATCAGAACAGCCTTCCCCCATCTTAGCTCTGCCTCCACCTCCCTCCCTCCCTACAGGCCATGCCCAATGAGCAAAAGGAATCCTTCTCATCTGCAGACCTCCCCCTTCCTCCCTTGAGGGCCAACCTCCCAGCTCAGGGTCTGTTTGGGCTGTTGAGTGGCCCCAGGGCCTGCAGGTCAGTGTGGGAACAGCGGCCTCCTTTGCGCCCTCTGCACCACACCCATCCTGCTCTCCCCAGACACCCACTGCAGGGGGCTGTGGCCAGGAGGGGGACGTGCCGACAAGCGGGGGTGAGGCTCTGGCATAAGAAGGAATGGGGTCCAGGACAGTGAGGCTGTGGCCCAGGTCAGAGGGTGCCACCTGCTCAGCCTTCCTGGTCTCGTTGGAGGAACAGGGTGACACTCCTTGTGAGAATATGGAAAAGAGGAGCCTGCTTATTCAATGAGCCCAGGCTAATTAGACTTCAACAATACACCTTCCTTAAGAAACGTGGCCCACCCGGGGTCTCTGATGACACATTTCCTGGTGGCCACGGTGAGTAACAAGCCCTGTGCTACTTTTTCAGAAGCCGTGGTGCCCCTGTGGCCCCAATGCCTCCATCAGGAGGCCTGCAGGGCCACCCAGTCCATCACCCCACAGGGCCCCAGCCCTATCATCAGGGGGACCCTCAAGCTGTGACCCAGGGCCTCTAGCCAATCAGATGTGTCCAGATGATGGTATCAGGAGTGGTGACTGGCCAATGGAAAGGTGGAGAACAGAGAGATGAGTCAAGTCTTGTTGGAAGGTGGAGGCCGGTCGACTTTCATCAGATGGAAGAATCTGGGCTGTGAGGTCCGGTCCCTGCAACAGCCACGTGAAGAAGGAGCCAGGGGAACGGTCAGTCCCGCGTCCGGCCCAACCCTCAGGCCCAACTGGGGCTCACCCGGCTGAGAACCACCCAGCCCGTGAGGAAGGCAGCACTGTTTCTAGAACAGGCAACAAGCTTTATGTGATCCTCCAAAAGTCAGAATTAAGTAGAGAGAAGATGATGCAAAGTCAAGTCCACTTTTTGTAGGGCCGGCCCCGTGGCTTAGCGGTTAAGTGCGTGCGCTCCACTGCTGGCGGCCCGGGTTCGGATCCCGGGTGCGCACAGATGCACCGCTTCTCTGGCCACGCTGAGGCTGTGTCCCACATACAGCAACTAGAAGGTTGTGCAGCTATGACATACAACTATCTACTGGGGCTTTGGGGGGAAAAATAAATAAATAAAATCTTTAAAAAAAAAAAGTCCACTTTTTGTTGTGGTAACGGGTTCACGGGTGGTAGCTACGTGGGAACTCCTTAAACTGCACAAAAATAGCTGAGGTTCTGCTGTATGTCAATTATACCTCATTAAAGTTGTAAAAAAATCAGGGGCTGGCCCCGTGGCTTAGCGGTTAAGTGCACGCGCTCTGCTACTGGTGGCCCAGGTTTGGATCCCGGGCGCGCACCGACGCACCACTTCTCCAGCCATGCTGAGGCTGTGTCCCACATACAGCAACTAGAAGGATGTGCAACTATGACATACAACTACCTACTGGGGCTTTGGGGAATAAAAGGAGGAGGACTGGCAATGGATGTTGGCTCAAAGCCTGTCTTCCTCAGCAAAAAGAGGAGGATTGGCATGGATGTTAGCTCAGGGCTGATCTTCCTCACAAAAAAAAAAAAAAGTTGTAAAAAAATCAGACTCATAGTTTTTACACTTTGGAATGTTATGTCAGATTAGCCTTGAGATTCTAAATTCAAATGCATACTTAATAAAATATTGAGGTTTATGATTTTAAGCAGAAAGATAGGAAGATTAATTTGTTGAGAACTCAGAATTCTGAAAACTCAAGATTCAGCACATTTTTACATTTGATTTCATTACATGTGTAAAGATTCACTCGTTCACACGCAAGAGTCCTCTGCACCTTTCACAGGCAGGTTCCACGGTGAACATCTTAGTGAGGGAGAGAGACCACAACAATAGCGAATAAGTAAATTATATGGTTATTAGAAGGTAAAAAGTGCTGTGGGGAGAAGCAGCAAGGGAGCAGGTGGTCAGGGAGGCCCCACCTCGGGGGTAACATTTAAGCAAAGACTGGAAGGAGGTGAAGGAAGTGAACCATGCAGATGTGGGTCGTGGGAGCATTCCAGGAAGAGGGGAAGCAGTGCAAGGGCCCTGGGGCAAGAGTGTGCCTGGCACCCCCTAAGCACAGCAAGGAGGCCAGTGTGTTGGAGCCAAGCCCTTCAGGGGAGGAGGGAGGGACAGGAGAGGAGAGGAGAGGGCAAGCGAAGTGGCCAGATGCCGCTGTGTTGTGGCAAGCTTAAGCTCCTTCTGTCACTCTGAGGGTGATGGGAAGCCATGGGGATGGAAGGTTTTGTGTAGATCACTCTGGCTGCTGGTCAATAACAGATTATGGGAGTGGGGCAGGATAGAAGCAAGACCCCTAGGATGTATCTGCAGTGGCCCAGGTGAGAGAGGGTGGTGCCCTGGACCAGGGTGTACAGGTGTAAGTGGTGAGAACTGTGCACGTTCTTGGGAAGGTTTTTCGCTGTTGCTGCTGTTCTTAGTTGAAGCGCTTATAAATAAAATCAGGGGGCTGGCCCCGTGGCGTAGCAGTTAAGCATCCCGTATAAAGTGGAGGAAGATGGGCACAGTTGTTAGCTCAGGGCCAGTCTTCCTCAGCAAAAACAGGAGGATTGGCATGGATGTTAGCTCAAGACTGATCTTCCTCACAAAAAAAATAAAATAAAATCAAGTATATTAAACATTATAGATGTTGTTTTAAAAGTTGAAGGAAGTTTAAATTAGTTTGTAAATGAGACCAAATATTAACCAAAGGCCCCTTTATAAGTGACTGTTGTAATTTCATAAATAGAATATTAACATTTGTGACTAGAACTTATATATTTTGTGGCCATGTTATTAGGTGCCTACAAGTTTAAATTTATTTCATTTTACAGTGAATCCAAGCTTTTATTATTCTGTATCTCCGGAAACGCTTTGCCTATAAGATTTCTTTGTTAATATGCTAATAAAATTGTTAATATGGCCACATCTGTCTCCCTTAGTCAAGATTTGTGTGGTATGTTTCTTGCCATCCTTTTACTTTCAAATCTCCTGTATCTTTATATTTCAGATGATTCTTGTCTTCTATAAGCCATGTAAAATCAGGTTATTTTTAACAAGCCTGATAGTCTTGGCCATTTAGTCTCCCTGGATTTCGAACCTCTGTCCTGCAGAACTGCAAGGGAATAAATATCTGTTGTTTTAAGCCCCCCAGTGTGTGGTGATTTGTTACGGCAGGAGACTAAGACAGGTGCTCCCCAGGTTCTGTGGCTTGCCTCCTTAATAACCGTGCATTTAGTTCTGCCCATCAGAAGCAGGAAGACAGCTGGTAACACAGGAGGAAGTAAATAAAAGAAAATGAAGATCATAGTACCACATGCCAACATCAAGAAATCAAGAGATATATACACCATGTTTAATGTGGCCATCTGGAGGAGATGGGGGATTTTCACATTCTGTTTTCTTTGTTTCAATGAATGTTTGTGGTTTTCTTTTTATAATACCAATATTATCCATGTAAGGAATGAATCAAGATATAAACTTAAAATAATAAAAAAAGGGCTCAGCCCAGTGGCCTAGTGGTTAAGTTCACGCCCTCCACTTCAGCAGCCTGGGGTTCGTGGGTTCAGATCCCGGGTGCGGACCGACACACTGCTCATCAAGCCATGCTGTGGCGGCATCCCACATACAAAGTAGAGGAAGGGCACAGATGTTAGCACCGGGACAATCTTCCTCAAGCAAAAACAAACAAACAAACAAACAAATAATAATAATAAAAAGAAAGAAATTTAAAACCCCTTGTTTGGGGGGAGGGTGAGAGGGGTAAAGGGGCACGTGTGTATGGTGAGGGATGGCAACCAGAATCTTGGTGGTGAGCACAATGCAGTCTACACAGAAGTGGAAATGTAATGATGAACACCTGAAATTTATATAATGTTATAAAGCAATGTTACCTCAAAAAAATAAATTAAAAAGATATAAAATAAAACCCCCTGTTTGCTTTTTGTGTGTTAACAATTTTGATGCCTTATGAGATTTTGGGGGAGGAGGGAGGTAAAATGGTCAAGATTCATATTTAAAACATTTTGTTTTTTCCACTCTTTTACTTTTTTATTTAAAAATGTATTTACTTTTTATTTTTAGCTAACTTATGACCGTTATGTGCTGTTTGTAATAGTAAAAATTTGGGGACAAACTAAATATTCAATAATATGAGAATGGTTACTAAATCACACTCTAGGCTATAATGGCCTCGCTGGGTTAAGGGATAGTGTCCATGAGTTCATTTTTGTAGAAACAAAAGGTGCATCTTGGGCGGGCCCCGCGGCTTAGCGGTTAAGTGCGCATGCTCCGCTGGCTGGCGGCCCGGGTTCGGATCCTGGGTGCGCACCGACACACCACTTCTCCGGCCATGCTGAGGCCGCGTCCCACATACAGCAACTAGAAGGCTGTGCAACTATGACATACAACTATCTTCTGGGGCTTTGGGGGAAAAATTAATAAATAATTTTTTAAAAAAAGGTGAATCTCTTTCACAGGAAAGCAATCTGAACAAATATTGTCCTAAAGCGATGTGATTACCTCTGAGTAGTTCGGATTGTCACTATTTTCTGTTATTTCTGAACTGACCATGACAATGCTTTCCAAGTTTGCTAATTTTGCAAATTGGTAAATGGAAAGCGAAAGTTTCCAATCTTCAGATCGTGTTATCACGACTTGTCATCCCGTGAAGGACCTGATGTGGTAGGCATTTAGGGGGTTTCCGAAGGCACACCCCTGAGGGGCAGGGATTCGGTCACCGTTCTGTTTTGTTTCCTCCACTCACTCTGGGGCTAGCCTCGGGAAAAGGAAACCGAAACTGGAGCGGAATTCGGCCGACACCGCCCCGTGCGTGACGTGCTCGCTCAGGCCCATAAAAGGGCTGAGTCCCGAGGGCTGCAGCGGGAGCTGGAAGCCAAGCCCTGCGATTCGCCAGTGCCTGTGGAGGACTCGGCGCCAGAGCCCACAGCCATGGTGAGGGGGCTGACAGGTGGGGGCAGGTGGGCTCTGCACCAGCTGATTTTCCTACCCCTCGTGGGGTCTCCCGGGGGTGGAGCATCTACTGTGTGCCAGGCAAGCAGAGCTGCTCACAGCGCCCCAGGTGCCTCAGCAGGAGGGGAGGGACAGGGCTCCTTCTGCCCTCAGGGTCTGGGTCTTGGAAGGCCGGTTCTGCCCAGTGGCCAACTCTGAAGTTCCTTGGGGCCGGCACAGGGAGCATCTTAGCAGGTGAAGGGAGGCGACATGATGGTCCTGGGTGGCTGGCCATTCTTCTAGAAATGCACTCCTGTGCGTTTCCAGCACCCGGGGTCCCTCTCCTGGTGGGCGGGGAGGACGGCGAGGAGAGAGCAGCGTCTAGGGGCCTTAGGAGTTTGCGCTGTGACTAATGCTGTGCGTGTAGGGGCCCCAAGACTGGTGCCAGGGCCTCTGAGTCTGTGTGATGCCCAAAGGGTCGGGACCTGAAGGTGAAGATGCTGGGAGGTGAGGAGTTCCTGGTGCACCTGACAGACTCCATGCTGGGCTCGGAGCTGAAGCAGCAGATCGCCCAGAAGACCGGAGTGCCCCCCTTCCAGCAGCGCCTGGCCACCCACCCGGCCGGCACGGTGCTGCAAGACAGGGTCCGCCTCGTCAGCCAGGGCCTGCAGCCCGGCAGCACGGTCTTGCTGGTCGTGCAGAACTGCGACGCCCCCCTGAGCATCCTGGTGAGGAATGACAGGGGTCGCAACAGCGCCTATGAGATCCGGCTGACGCAGACGGTGGCGGAGCTCAAGCAGCAGGTGTGCCGGCAGGAGAATGTGCAGGCTGACCAGTTCTGGCTGACTTTCGAGGGGAAGCCCATGGAGGACCAGCGCCAGCTGGGGGAGTACGAGCTCACGGCCGGGTGCACGGTGTACATGAACTTGCGCCTGCGGGGGGGTGGGGCAGGGCACCGGGGGCCACGCTGAGGGCCCCCACCCGAGTCCCTGACCAAGTGCCTGTAATAAAAGCTGATGCAACGCTAAATGGCTGCCTCTGCCTGCTCTCGCCCCTTCCCCACACGCCGCAGCATCAGCCAGCCCTCCATTCCACACCCCTGATGATGAGGTTGGGGGAGGGGCGAGGAGGGAGCTGAGTAAAGAGCCCAGGGTCGCTTGGTGGTGATCAGGCTGGGGTTGCCAAGTTAAGGGACAAGCCCTAGTGGAACCTAAATAGTGACACTCCCACTGCCCTCGCCACTCCCCCAGGAATTGAAGATGTATCCCCACACCTTTGGGAAATTGTAGAGAAACAAAAAGAGGCACATTTGCTGGAGCCCATCCCTGGCCCTGGTGGAGCCCCGGCCAGCCACCGCACCACTGGTCCCCTCCCCCCACGTCCTGGGCAGCAGACAGCACAGGGAGGGGAAGGCCTGGTTCCAAATGCCACAAAGTGAGGTCCCTGCTGGGACCAGCACCCTGGAAGTGGTGAGGGGGTGAGTCCCTAGGGCCCGGCTGGGTGGGTTGTGAGGGAGGCTCGTCTACACCAGCAGGAGGCTCCGGGCGTCTTGGCCCTCTAGGACACACCAGCCTGCCCCATCCAGCCTGCGCTGGTCTGCGGAGCGGTGGGGACAGGCCATGAACACACATCACAACGGGGCGAGCTGCCGAAGGGAGACAAATGTACCTCCCTTCAGGGTTTCGCCTGATGGAGAGGCCACGGCTAGCAGGCGAGGGGCACCTGGAATGGGGTTCATCCAGTCCATGGGTAAGATCTTGTCCCAGATGGAGAGCACCTGATTGGGCACAATCTGCACCCGCTTCCACATCAGAGGCTTCCTTCTATACCGATTTCCCAAAAGAGCCCCGCAGGAGCCAGGCGAGTCAGCCTTGGACACAGGCAAGATGGGGGGATGGGACACAGAACGTACACCTCTCTGGGCCAAAGTCCAGGACACTCAGGCCTCAGCTTTCAGACTCTTCAGGGGGATTTGGCTGGAGGCCCAGAAGCCCCCTTTCTGGTCTGTGGGGGTCCGTGTCTGGGCTGGGGGACCCCCAGGTCTGGCTTGCCTGTAACAGATCCGTGCAGCCGGGCAGGTGTGTTTGTGTCGGGGCACTCTCCTGGCTCCAGCCGCATTCCCTGGGCTCCCACCCTCACCTGTTGCACTGCAACTTAGCAAGCATGAGCACAGGCGTCGGCGCCACCCTCCTTTCCTGAAGCCCCGCACCAGTGTCTTGGCGAGGTGGGGCCCTCCTCCAGAGGCAGTTCATCCTTCTCTGCTTCTGGCTCAGAGACCTGTGGCCGGCTTGGGGTGAAGGGGGGCACAGCAGATCCAGCCCTGGAGGGACAGAGGAGTCTCCTCTCCCTCCTCCTCGATCTTCAGCTAGGCCAGGCTCTAACCTGGACCCTCAGGAACTCGGTTTACCGCGTGTTCCTAGCCAGGCTGGCTAGAGAAGCGCCTGTCTGGGAGCTGGCGCGGGCGTCGTTGGACGTCCACCGCTGACCCGAGATTGCAGCTGCAGGACGGCAGGGGGAGCCCTCCGCCCTGCGGTAGGGCCGGAGCCGATCCGGGACCGGGAGGTGGGCGGGTCCGCGCTCCTACCTGACCAATCACCGCAGCCTCCGGTCCCCATTGGTCCCAGCCAGCCGGGGGCGCGGCATCGCCTGGACCGGCCGGAGGTCCTGGCCCGGCCGAGGTTCAGTCCCCAGTTTCAGCGAGAGTCTGGGGTCCCCCATGGGGTTCCTCCAGCCGGGGAAGGGGCGCAGCCCTGCTGGGCCCGAGGGGCGGCCGGGTCCCGGGATCTGGCAGCCCCTCCCCGCCGACAGGGAGCCCCTGCCGCTGCGGCCCCAGCGCAGCCTGGAGCCCCTTAGAAGTCCCGTCACGTCGCCCAGATTATGCATTAACCCGATTTCAGCCGCATTTCCGGGGGTGGGGGAGTCCGCGCGGGCGGGGGAGGGGCGTGGGGGGGGACCACCGCAGCAGAGAGCGCGCCCCGGGCCCGCCCCGCCCCCTGCCCAGTCCGCCCTGGCCTAGTCCCACCACCCACCTTGGCCCGACCCCGCCCGGCCCCCACCTTCCGCAGCCCGGCCTCTGGCCGGCGCCACAGTCCCACCGCTTTGTTCGCGGCCGCGCGGGTCGCAGGGCGCCGGGCGGGCAGGGGGCGGGGGCGGGGGCGGGTGGGGGGGCGGAGAGGGGGCGGTGCTGCCCAGGGTCCCGCCCACGTCCCTCCCTCGCGCCGCCCGCGCTCCCGCCGCCTCCCGGGAGCTGCGTCCCGTCCTGTCCAGTCCCGTCCCCGGCGCGGCCCGGCCCACGCGCTTGCTCTGGCCACCTCCAGCGTCCTCGGCCCGCGCCATGGCCAGTCTGCGGCCGTCCGGCCCGGCCCAGCTGCAGCCGCTGCTGCTGCTCCTAGTGGTGGCCGCGCGCGCCCTGCCCGGCGCCGACGGGACGTGCCCGGAGCGCGCGCTGGAGCGGCGGGAGGAGGAAGCGAACGTGGTGCTCACGGGCACCGTGGAGGAGATCCTCAACGTGGACCCGGTGCAGCACACGTACTCGTGCAAGGTGGGCCCCCGCCGGGACCCCCGGGACCCTGAGCCCCCCATTGAACCCTCTTGGAAGCCTGGGCTGGGGGCCTCTTGCCCCGCGATTTGGTCCCTAGCCTGGAGGCCCTCCCCTCGAGATGCCGGCCGCCCCGCTGTGACCCCCGCCCCAGGCCGTGGGAACGAGCCCCAGACGCTCAGCCGCTCCGGCTCCCGCTTCCTTGGCGAGCACCGAGCCCCCGGCTGGGGCTCCGTGTCCCGGAAAACTCGGCGAGCGCCGAGGGGAAGTTCTGCGGTGCCCTGCAGTCCCCCCTCGCGGGGCCCAGCCCGGAGACCCGATCGTGGCTGCCCCTCCACCCGAAGCCCACTCTCTTATTGGAAACAAGTGCGCTGCCCCCCAGGGAGAATGTATGACTACCGCACCCCCTCCCCACTAGCCAAAGAAAAGGAATAGGGACCTGGGAAGGGGACGCTTTCTGCTTAGGGTGTTCGGCCTGTGGTCAGTGCTGTCGCCCCCTCCCCAGAGGCCTTTACCAGGGCGAGAGGGGTGGTCAGGAGAGAGGGTGGGCTGCACATCTAATCTCGCAACCCCGGGGATCCTGGTGGGGGTGCTGCAGTGACTGGGTGTGGGAGCAGGAGCAGAGAAGTGGGCGGGGCCGTTCCTGAGCCTCAAGTAGTTGGGGGGGTGGGCAGAGGCAGGTGCCCCATCCCGCTCCTGGGAGAACTGGAGCTCCCCGGGCTACGGGGAGGCGGGGCTTGCCCGCCCCTCTCTTTTGGATCTGGGAGCCCCCTGGGGTAGGTATGGTAGGTTTTTTTCCCACAATCTGTTCCTAGGGAGGGCTCAGGGGACCCAAGGCCCATCCCTCCTCTGGCCCCTAAAACAACCTCCCTGACCAGAAATCGGATCATTCCTCCTCCATGGAGATGGGGAGGGGTGGCAGCTTCTTTCTAATAGGCCCGTGCAGGCTACAGCTGGGATCCCTGCCGGGCCCCCTCCCCTCCACCACCACCAGGGCACTTTGCCAAGTCCCTGCAGGATTTTCCCGACGTCCTCCGTGCTGCTCCTGGGTGTGGCTAGGGTTGGGGGGAGGCGATGAAAAGCGCCCAGCCCTCCCCCTGCTGGTTATGGCCCTCTAGAGCCTACTGTGTGTGTCTGGAGATGGGGGAAGGGGTTGGACCAGGCTCCACCATGGCCATTGGAGCGTGGAGGTGGTCCCTGCAGATGCTGCACCGAGGCTCCCAGCAGGGGCCAAGCAGGTGGACCAGCCACCATTGTCTTTCACCCCTGATTCCAGAAGTCCCGGCCCCTCAGAGCTCCTGAAGAAAGGGGCTTCTTCTCAGGGAGTTCGTGGGCTAATGCCCTCTGGCTGCATGTCCCTGTGGACCTGTTCCTTTGAGGACAGCCCGCTCAGTCTGCAGCTCCTTTGACCCTCCTGGGCCCCCCTAGGTATGCTGTGGGCTCTCAGGGCATGGTATGCCAGAGCAGGTGCCCTCAGGGCCCCAAGAACTGGAGTGTGGAGGGTGGGGCCGCCCTGTGCTGCCCCAACTTGATTTTGTGGTTCGTAGGGTGCCTTGACTGCACTCACTGTAGGAGCCTGGCAGGAGGAGGGGTCTTTCACCTCCTGGTGGGGAGGGTGTCAGCCTGCCCACAGGGCTGCAAGGAGCCAAGCTGGCCCAGAGCCCTGAGCTTAGAGCCCAGAGTAGCAGGTGGGCAGATGGGGAGAGTGGGGGCGTGGAAGGTGGGCATCCCAGGCCAGGGGGGGGGGGTCCCCTTCTCATATCCAGCCAGAGCTGAGATGGACATTATTGCAGTCTTGGTGGCTGGAGTCGGTTAGACCCCCGGGGTGGGGGAGGGGTGTGTTCAGGGCTGCGTGTCCTCGTGTGTGACACGCCCGGGCAGTGGCATCCACCATGCATGTGTCTCCCTGCAGCCTCCTCCTGGGGGTCTGCCCCAAAAGTCTTTGCACATCTCTGCCCAGGATTTGCATCTACTCTGGACATCTGGTGTGAGCAACTGAGGTGGGAAGGCGCCCAGTCTGGTGTTTGTCTCTGTGCTCTGTAGCCCCTCTCCCCAGTGGGAAGAGGACCACTGATACCTGCCCCCCCACCTCCACCCCAGGTTCGGGTCTGGCGGTACTTGAAGGGCAGAGATGTGGTGACCCAGGAGAGCCTGCTGGACGGCGGCAACAAGGTGGTGATTGGCGGCTTCGGAGACCCCCTCATCTGTGACAACCAGGTGTCCACTGGGGACACCAGGATCTTCTTTGTGAACCCTGCACCCCCGTACCTGTGGCCAGCCCACAAGAATGAGCTGATGCTCAACTCCAGCCTCATGCGCATCACACTGCGGAACCTGGAGGAGGTGGAGCACTGCGTGGAAGGTGTGTGGGGATTTGTGCAGCGGCAGAAGGGCGACTGAGGTGGGCAGACTCAGGGACGTGACTGAGAGGCCTGCCGTGCCTTGGGGACAGAGGAGAGTTTGCTGTAGGCTAGAGCACACAGTGTCTTGTGGTCCGACCCTCTCTGCTTTCCAGCTCCCTGCTTCCCGGCTGTGTCTCTGGGCAGCTCGAGGTCAGCTCCAATCTCTGACATTAGCAGTGTTCCCCCCGACCCCCCACAATGCCGCCATCTTTCGTCTTGGAGCCAAGCAAGTCGCAGCCCTGCAAAGGGACAGGCCTTCTGCTCCTCCTCTTTGCCTCCCCCTCCCCAGCTCTGCACACTGCCTCCTGGAGAGTCCTTTTCTAGGGAAGAGGCTGGGACCAGGTGAATGAACACCAGCTGTTTATGTGCCTGCAGAAGCCCAAACATCTGTCTAGATGGGGCCCAGATGTTGAGCAAACCCCTCGGGGGGCATAGGGATGGGGGACTGCCCCCGTGTGTGTTCCAAGAGGCTTGTCATTCCTGGGATGGGGCAGTTCTGTGGGGTGGGGTGCTTCTGGTGTTTGAGTGAGTGTGGGATTCCCTAATCGAGGTGAGGAACTTTTTCTTGTCTGCTGTCCCCACATGTCCATTCTGAATGGCCCGAGCGCCCCTCCCCCACCACAGCCTCTGGGAGGTGAGCTGAATCCCAAGACCAGGGCTCCCCCCGTCGCCCAGAACAGTCCCAGTTGGGGGCTGAAATTCTTGCTGGGGAATGTGGCAGGGAGAATATAGGACCTGCCTGTCGCCCCCACATCCTGTCTGTCCCCTCATGGCTGCCTGGGAAGGGATGTGGGGGGAGAGCAAGAGAATGCTTCCTCCCAGGGCAGTGGGAAGGGTCCATGATTTCCTGTCCTGGGAAGAGACCCTGTCCATCTGATATGTTCTCTTGGCCGGCAGGGAAGCCCCGCCTTCTGTCTAACATGCTGCTGTGATGCTGGCCTGGCTTTTGTGGGGTCCGACTGGTGGACTCATCTGGCCGGGGGAGGACTCTGCAGGGGAGGGCAGGACTTGAGTGCAGAGCCCCGTGGCATCTGCCCAGCCTGCGATCAGCCTCCCTCTAGGGTCTCTGCCACAGCACCCCTCAGAGAAGCCAGCAGGGCTGTGTCCTTGGTCCCTTTTCAGCACTGGCTCAGCTGAGGGGCCCCCGCCGGGCCCACCTGCCAGGCGAGGACTCAGACCCAGGCCCTGCTGTGGAAGCTTGTGGTCTGGGGGAAAGATGGAAGGGTGGCATAGAGACGGGCAGGCTGTGGAATGAGGGGAAGGCTAAGGAGAGGCTGGAGAGCAGGGGTCAGGGTGCAAAAGGCCCCTGTGCCTGCCAGACCAAGAGGGCGAATCATTAACTCCACAGCTGGGCGGGTCCGCCGAGGGTCAGAGGGCATGTGCTGGGAGGCCCACCCCAGGCAGAACAAGGTTTGGCATCTTGTCCAAGCCCACTCCACCCACCAGGCCCTGGCTCTGGGTCTGTCAGGCTGGGCAGAGGAACAGAGGGAGAAGAGGGTCCACAGGGAGAGCCCCCCAGCCAGGACTGGATGACACTTGACCTACTGTGTGCCACCTGCCCTGGCGGCCAGCACTCAGGGACCAGTCTGGGACCCAAGCTCCAGCTGAGGGGGCGCGCTGGGACCCAGAGGCCAGCGTGCAGCAATGGGGTGAGCACCCAGGAGGGGCCGAGGCCACCTTCTGGGTGGGCGCACCAGGGAGGAGGGTCTCGGAGAAAGCGGTTCACAGAGATGAAGGGAAAGGAAGTCGCCATGACTGACTTGAGGCCTCGAAGGTGGTGCTGGGGTGGAGGGGAGCCCCCAGGAGGGGAGCGGCCTGGAGTGAGGAGCTTAGACTCCAGTGGAGGTTTGGAGCGGGGGATGTGGGTCTCTGCTGTGGAAGCAGACCAGGATGCCATGGGGTGGGCTGGGAGGGCGGGGCACTAGGACAGGGTTGATGCATCCCAGGAGCCCAGGGTGAGACGGGGTACTTCCCTTCTGAGGCTCCCCGAGGCCTGAGGAACAAGGGCCCCTGGAGCTGGGGCCAGGCTTGGGGAGGAAGGTCCTGGGCCCACCTCCCCGAAACTGTGTGGGGTGGGAGGAGGGTCGGCCTCCTGTTCTGTGGGAGATAAGGACCTCGGACTCCACCCCAGGGCCCCACCCCAGGACCCCACCCCAGGCTCCCACCGCAGGACCCCCCCCCAGGCTCCCACTCCAGGACCCCACCCCAGGCTGGCATCCCAGGACCCCACCCTAGGCTCCCATCCCAGGACTCTACCCCAGGACCCTACCCCAGGACCCACCCCAGGACCCCACTCCAGGACCCCACCCCAGGCTGGCATCCCAGGACCCCACCCCAGGCTCCCACCCCAGGACCCCACTCCAGGACCCCACCCCAGGCTGGCATCCCAGGGCCCCTCCCCAGGCTCCCACCCCAGGGCCCCACCCCAGGACTCTACCCCAGGCTCCCTGGGAGCCAAGGCCTCACCATAATGAGCGGGACAGATAGACAGGGCTTGAGCTAAGCTGACCCCTCCCCTTCTGACTCTGACCCCATTCTGCTCCCAGGGACCCCACAGGGCCCAGGATGAAGTCCAGCAGCCACTAATCTGTGGAGGTCCCACTTTGTGCAGGGAATCCCTGTCCTTGGCACACCTCTACCCCCTACAATGCCCAGAGCAGCCAAGGTGGGGGGCATGTCCTCCCAGGCCCACGTCCTGGGGTGTCACCCTTGGCCTGCCCCCTCCACATCCCTGCCTGGGCACCTGCTGCTGGGCCGCACACCTGGCCCCCAGCTCCACTGGGACTCACCTTCCTCAGTTTCTCCCCCAGGGTCTTCCATGGTGGGTCTTCCCGGCTCCGCCCCGGGTCAGGCCCCTTCCCCAGCCTCCAGCCCCCAGGAAGGCTCTTCCTCCCTCTGCCCCAGGAGCTGCATTCCTGACATAACTGAGACAGGTATGTGTCCCTCCCTCTGCGCCACCTTTGGGTGAGGGAGGCCTGTTGCTCCAGGCTGAGGGAGGCCTGTTGCTCCAGGCGGCCTCTTCCGGAAGGAGACCCCCGCCCCCTGCTTTGTCAGAGAAGTGGCTTCTTCTCCTCCAGTGCCAGCCGCCCACGCGCCGTGAGCCTGCCCGGGCTGGCAGCTGAGCCAGCATCTCCTCCAACCTGCAGCCACCTCGTCCTGGTCTGGGCATTGCCCACACACTCCCACCACCCTCCCCACCCCCACCTCACGAAGACTGCTCCTGGGGCCTCCCCTGAAGCCCCCAGGAGGGACACAGGCCTGGCTGAAGGCCGGCAGGGCGGCCTAGGGCCCTTCCCTCCCCACTAGGAGCCAGGAGCAGAGAAAGGAAGTGTTGTCTGCCCTTGCTGGGGCCTGGCAAAGGGACAGGGGCCTGGCACAGGGACAGGGTCGGAGTAAGTCTGGCGCTGGCCCAGCCCAGCCCTGCCCAGCCCTGCAGCCAGGGGTCCTGGCGGCCATTCTCTGCAGCTCAGCCTGGCCGGCCTGATTCCTCCCTGCTAGGCCAGCTGTCCAGGGCCTTCAGGAGGGCAGTCCTACAGCTCAAGCTGGAGAGGCGCTGGGTCCCGGCCTGCGGCGTGGTTGCAGGCCCTGCAGGCTATGGACACCCCCAGGCCAGGACTGGCTGTCCGTAGTGCGGGGCAGGTAGATGTCCAGGGGGAGGTTTCTGGACGGCCTCCCTCAGGGCTGGGGCTGGCTCCCTCTGCCTCTGGCACGTAGCTTCTGCAGCCCCTGCTTCCTCAGAGCCTGCCCTACTCCCCCACATTCCTCCCTGCCAAGCAGGCAGTGGCCTCTCCCTGTTCACGTTCCCCTTGTTTCCCGTCTAGACGGTAGGTTCTCACCCGCCTCCAGACCCACCCGTGCCCTCCCCAGCCCCTCCCCAGGCAGGTTGGCCAGAGGAGGCAGGCCAGGCTGGAGGCTGCCCCCTCTCTCCTTCCCTCCTGAAGCTGGGCAGGGGGTCTGCCCCGGTGGGGCGTGACTCCCACTGTGCTGTCCTCTCCCCACCTGGGGGTCCCTGGCAGGGAGTCAGCACATGACTGGGCTTGTGCAGCTTTGACCTCGCCTGGGCTCCCGTGCCTTAGTGTGCATTCGCTGGGGCAGCCTGGGGGTGGGCTTTGCTGGGATCCCCTCGGGCTTTGATGCTGTCGCTTCCCTTGCGCAGGACTGAGCTGCCGGAAACAGCTCTGGGCTTTTTCCAGACCCCACCCTGCCCTCTTGCTCCCCACCCAGAGAAGAGGCCAGCCTCCATTCTCCCCAGCAGATTGGAAATAGAAACAAAAGTTGTTTAGAAACTGTCCTCCCCTCTCCCTGTCTGTCTCCACTGGCCTCGTATCCTGGTGGGGCCTGTGCCCTCTCTGCCCGTCTGTGGGTGCTGGGACCTGTGCTGCATGGATGAGGAATGGGAGATCTGCTGGTCAGGGCTGGTGGCCCACGTCTGGGGGCCACACCCTCCACCCCCACCAGTCCTCACAGGCTGGGGTGGAGGTTTCAGGGACTGCAGAGGGTGGGATGGGGCTGCACCAGGGAAGGTCAGCGGAGGAGTGGGCCCAGACTTCCGGGTCATGGGTCCAGCCAGAGGCCATTCCCGCCATCTCCCTGCTGTAGGCAGGCCAGTACAGCCTCCTCCTGGCTGCTTTGCTTCCTTCCTGAAGGATTAATCCTGGAAACCCTGTGAGAACCAAAGCCTGTCCCCCCATCACTGCAGGAAGGTGGAAACAGCTGCCGAAACAGGCCTTCCTCCCGCCCCACAGTGCTTAGCCTCCACCTGTGGGAGCCAGGCGAGCTGCCCCCCGCAAGTTGACAGAGGCTTAGGGGAGCAGAGGATGGACTCCCCTCCCTGCCCCCCCTTCCAGCCCTAGCACCCCCCCCCACTGCCATTGGGATAGGGAACCCCGGGTTCCCTGCAGGCCACTGCAGGCCAGTCACCACAGAGTCCTAGCTCACCTGGCACTTGACACCCAGAGTCCCAGGAAGTGCCCGCCACTCACCCATGAGAAAAAGGAGGCTCAGAGAAATGATGTCACCCCAGTGACAATTACCCCAATGACAGTGACGCGGCTCAGGGGAGGAGGGCGCTGTGTCCTCGCTGGGGCTCAGGAGGGGTCATGTTCGGGCCCCAGGCTGTGACTGGGATCTGGAGTGGGGGTGACCTAGGCCTCTGGTGGAGGCTCCAGTGAGAGGGAAGCTCTGCTCGCAGGGGCCTCCCCCCAGAGCAGATCCTGAGAACTTCCTCTGAGGAAGGCCCCCTGCCAGGGGCTGTGTGCAGCTGGACCTGGGAAGGGGAAGATGGCCCCTTCTGGCCTCCCTCCCCCGCTCCCCCCATGGAGTGAGGCGTGGGAGAAGGGGAGCTCTCTGTCCTCAGGCAGCCGGCTGTTTCCAGCTGTGTGGCCTGCACACGTGTGTGTGCACGTGTGTCTGCAGCCTCAGTTGTACTCATCTGTGCACACACAATTCTAGTCGGAGCCCCAGCTGGTGTCCCTGCGGGTGCTCTGCTTACAGGTGCGGGCGACCTTTGCTTGTGTTGTCCCAGGGGCCTTGGAGTGGGGCTCTGGCCGTCTGCCCTTGTGTGGGTCCTGGCCTTTGCTTGCTGTTGGTGGTCCCATCTCTGGCCTGCTGCCCTGGGGTCCAGCTGTGCCCCTGTGCCTGGCAGAGGGCCCGGCACCACCTCTTGCAGGCTCTGCCTCTGAGAGTGACCACAGTGGTTTCTCAGTGCAGGAGATGAGAGGGCGGTGAGGACATGAGAGAGTTTTGTCATGTGCCTGCCAGACCCTGAGTCTGACACAGGGCTCTGGGGGTGGCAGGGCAGTGAGGGAGCTGGAGTTGGGCTGCTGGCGAGAGGTGGGCCTGAGCCTTCCCTGCCCCTCTCCATAGCAGCCCCTCTGTTACCCCTGGCCCTGGAGAAGCTGCTGGAGGCACCTGCCCCTCTGCCTACAGGTATGAGGCCCAGGGCACATCCTGAGAGACAGGAGCACAGACATCCGGGCCGACTGTGGCGCCTGCCCGCCAGGGGAGGGTGTGCCCCCACTTCCCTCCTGGGGGGAGGCAGCGAGGCGTTCGTTAATTCAGTCATGGCTCCCTCCCCATCCACCTCCGTTCTTGGCCTGCAGCAGGATCCTACCCTGCCCTGCTGGGGTGTGGATGTGCTTCCCGAGGAGGCCAGGTGTGAGCTGTGTGTTGAGGGGTGAAGGCGAAGGGGGAAGGGTGTTCTGGGCAGGAAAGACAGTGTGACGAGGTTCGGTGGTTCAGTGGGTGGGGGAGTGGCAGGCGGTCCCTGTAGCTCTGGTGGCGTGTGGGAGAAAGCTCCTGTGGGCGTGGTGCAGGGGAGAGGGCAGGAAACCGGGATCAACTGCCATAACCCCTGGCTGCGAGAGTGAGCTGGTCCCCCCCCACCCCTGCCAGCCCCCCAGAGCAGGAGCCTTCCCACCGGCCAGCCCATCCGCCCTCCCCCCGGGGAGGAGCTCCACTGCACCCTGGCTGCCTCCCTGGTCTCCCATCTGTCCTGCGTCTGCCCTTCCACCTCTGCAGCTCCCTCCTCTCTGGGTCTCCATCTCTGCTCCTGTGTCCCTGCACCTCTGCCTCTCCTGGGCCCAGTGAGTCTGTCGGCCACCACCTCCATGAAGCACCCCCAACTCAGACCTTGTGCGGGGCTGTGCACCTCCCACCGCCTCCCCATGGTGCACAGCTCAGCATGGCCAGGCCCTCAGCAGGAACACAGGGTCTCCTGACTCACCAGGCACTGACCACACCTGGGCACCACCCTGGCTCCTCCAGCTTTCTCTTTCCTCCTGGAGATGGGCAGGGCCTGGTGGAAAGAGGTGGGTTTGGGGCTGTCCTAGAGGGGAGGGGCAGAGAGCACGAGCCAGCCCCACCCATTCCTGCCTTCCCACCTCCTTCCCACTCTCCTCCTCCTCTGTTCAGCTGGCGCCCCCTGGTGGCAGTGGCCAGTGTCCTGGCAGGTGTCCAGGCTGGGGGCTGGGCTCCATCCCCCCAGCACTGCCCAGGCCTGAGGACCTGCCAGCTGGCTCCTATCTCCCACTCCCGGCCCCTGTCACCTGCAGGCTTCCCCACACTGCCTCCTCCTGGTCTCCTGTGGCCTCCTGAGCCTGTGCTTACCTGGGCCTCCGTAGTGGCCTGTGTCAGGAGGCTCCTCCAGATCCAAGAAAACCTCTCTCCCCATCATTCAGGTCTCTGTGCAGGTACTGCCCCTCGGACCCTCCAATCCAGGGCACCCTCTGCCTCAGTGTAACCTCCCTGAGGGTGGGGAGCTTATCTGACTCAAGACAGCCTCCTGCATCGAGCCGCCCACGGAGGTGCCCAGACAGGGAGGGAGGGAGGGGCCCAGGGCAGGATGAACAATGAGCACTGCAGAGTCTAAGTGAGGGAGGGGTGCAGAGGCCGGTGGTCCCGCAGCCGCCTTCCAGGCAGCCAGCCCTGCTGAGCCCCGTCCCAAAATTCTCATTTAATTCCACCACCTGCAGCGAGGGTGAACTGGCAGAAGTGCAAGCCTTGCCTGGTGGTCAGGTGCGTGGGCACACACAGCCCTGGAGTCAAACGTGGGCACCTCCGGGCCTCACCTGGGGCAGCGATCTGGGCCCGGGCGATGCCGCCTCCTCCCCAGCGGCTGGCCGGCTGGCCCGACCCCAGTAGTGACGTCTTGCCCTGAGACGCCCATTGTCTGCAGAGACTGCAGGGGGAGGGAATGGAGCCTGAGACTGGATGCCAGGAGGCTGGAGCTGGGGGAGGGGCTGCTCTGCCTGGTCCTCTTCCCCTCTCCTTCCCCTCTCCCAGCCTGACACCTGTGACTCTGGCCGCCAGGCAGCCAGCGCTCAACCACTGGGTCTGTGCATGCAAGCAGCAGACGCCTTGAGACCCAGGGTCGGGGGGCAGTGGGACCTTGCGCACAGCCAGCCCGAGGTCGGACTGAGCGTGTCGAGTGCTGGCAAGGCCCCAGCACTAGAGGTGTGTGTGCACATGTGCGGGTGTGCATGCCGGTGGGGGGAGGGGGGCAACGGTCCCTCCCAAGTGAAGGAGGGGTCATCTGCATGAGAAAGGGGCCAGCAGGTTGCCCCTGGGCTGGACTCCTCATCCTCTCCGGACCCCATCCCCCACCTTCCTGCTCAGAGCCTGCGTGTGTGTACACACATGTACGTGGGGGCACACCCAATGTGTGTTGTGTGGGTGAGGGGCCCACAGACATGCTTTGTGTTGCATGAAGGTGAGTGAGTGTGACGTCCAGTGTGTATGCACGCAGATGTGTGTGGAGGGAGCGTGTGACACCCAGTGCCTGTGCAAACTTGAGTGAGTGGGTGTACATGCATGTCTGCACGTGTGAGACCTGGAACACTGAGTGTGTGCACGTGTGCAGTCACAGGTTGCTGGGTGGGCCCCGAGACCAGCAGGGCTCATTCCTGACTAGGAGTATCCTCTGTTCTTCCTGGGGCTGAGCCTGCGTGGGCTGGTCAGGCCTGAATGATTTGGAGTCTGACGATCCCAAAATAGTTCTGGTAGCCTGAGCTACCCTCCCCAGGCTGGGTCTGGGGCCTCAATGGCCCTTTGTCTCTCTGAAGGCATCCAGCCCCTGTGGGGGGCTCAGACTCTGACTGGGGCTGGGAGGGATGAGGCTGCCTGCCAGTTCCCCTCCCCCAGGCCAAGCCTGGTAGGCCATAAGCCCCATCCCAGTGTTGGCCAAGTGGGCCAGCCCCCTCCACCACTGGGCCTCTGAAGGCCAGCCCATTTGCTGGCAGATCTCAGGGTCTCTGTGTGGGGGAGGCCTCCCCTGCCAGCCGCCCCCTGGGGCTCCCACAGATCCCCAGGCTAACTCTTCTACACCCTGGTTCCTTTACTCCCCCTGCTGTGGAGCCATCCAGGATGTCCCATAGCTTCGATGACTGCAGCAGACAGGGCCCATGTGCAGGCAGGTGCTCAGTGGGCATTGCCAGGCCTTTGACCCCGGCAGTGTCCATGGGGTCCTCTCTGAGCCAAGGGATGCAGATGGCAGTCCCGGGGGGCTACAGTGAGAAGCAAGGGAGAGAATGTGTGGCTTGCTTGGGCTCCCCACCCCAAGTCCCTGGGCTTTGGGCCAAGCCCGCCCTGAGCAGATAAACAGACCCCACTCTGGGTGCTCTGGGCCCAGGGTGGTGCCCCGGGGAGCCGCTGGCACTATCAGTGTGGTGTGGGCAGTGCCGAGGTCTGGTGAGGTGGGGGGTGGAGGGGAGGCTCCCTGAGGAGGGGATGAGGCTAGCGGGGGCCAGGGTCTTCAGGTGGCTTGATGGATTGCTGCCCTGAGACCATCGTCTTGGGGGAACCACTTTGTTTATTCGCTTTTCCTGCAAAGTTTCGTTAGAACCTGAGGTTCCAGGGCTCCAAGAAGTGTGAAGACCTCTGCTGTGGGTGACAGGGGACCCTGACATGGCGGGCTGGCCCCCTATGGGATGTGGCACTGGTGTGCGCTGTGAGACAGAAGGAGTCAAAGGAGATGGACCCGGCAGAACTGGGTGCTGGCTGGAGGTGGCTGCCCCGCTGAGGATGGTTGGGGGGCTAGAGGAGCCTGCCTGGCCTGGAGGGAGTGAGTGGGGTGGGGACGCCAGGGACATGTGTGTGAGGCAGCTGGATAGTGGTGAGGTGGAGGGACCTTGGGAGGGCCCAGCGGGAGGCGTGGCAGGAGCCAAGGCACAGAGATAGCCATTGGCACCCTGGGATGGTGCCACCGTGGATGAGTGGAGAGTTGGGGTGTCACCAGGAAGAGTCTGTTCCAGGGCCGGGCAGAGAGGTCCACAGACCTGGGCAAGGACTCCAGGGGGCTAGGTGGTCAGTGCTTCTTTCCCAAGATGGACTGAGATGATGCCTAAAAGTGACAGGGGTGGCACTGGTGGCTGTGGCCACAGCAGTTTGGCTGAAAGGGGTACCTACTGACAGGTGTGCAAGCATGAGTGTGAGTGAGTGTGAGACTGAGTGTGAGAGGGATGGGACGGTGGTGCAGTTAATGTCTTTTCAGCTGGGGTGGGAAGTGGGTCAGTGGCCCTTCAGGGGACTGACCCGGAGGAGTCTTGGGATGGGGTGGGGTGCAGCCCAACCCCAAGGTGAAGGGGGTCCTCGTGCCTGGGAGGCTGTGCTTCCTCTCCAGCCCCCAGAAGGGCTGGCGACTCTAGGAGGGGCAGGTGGCCAAGGTCCTTGCAGGGGCCCAGGGCCCTGTGACCAGGTCCAGGCTGGAAGGGGCCAATTGTGGTAGGTGGGACTGCGGGTGGTGTAGGGATGGGGGTGCAGGGGCGTGGACGTGTTAGTCATAGAGATGGTCACCTGTGGGGTCCTGGTCGCAGAGAGTGGGACGTGACTGGTGTGGATAGAGGGGACGGGGTACGACCCGGGGCCTCAAACAGGGGCTGGGGAAGGGGCGGCCTCAGGGGGTGGATGTGCGGAGCCTGAACTGGGACAGGAGGCCCTGCTGTCTCAGGTGGGCCGCGCCCCGGGCCCTGCTGTGACGCCACGGCCCCGACGTTCCCGGGGCGGCCTCCGGGGGGCGCTCCAGGCTCGCGGGACCGCCTCGGGCGTCCCTCGGGGATTTGCATACCGCTTATTTACATAGAACTTATTTACATGGAAGGGAGTTGAGGTGTGCGGTTGGTCTGAAGTGTTGCTGTCAGTTCCCCGGGAGGGGCGAGCGCATCATGCCGCCCCCACCCTCCGTATTAGACCCAGTACCTGAGGGCCCCCCCACGCACACAGTGCCAGGGTGGGGTCGGCAGGAGCAGACACTCGCAGGCACCACGGCCACACGCAGCCCGCAGCCTAGAACCCGGCTTTCCACGCGGGGCGCGCGCACCGCTCAGCCCTGCCCCTGCCCTCAGGGGGAGCGGAGCGGGAGGGCCCTCCCAGCCCTGACCCCAACGCGGCCCCAGCTCCTACCCCGCTCTGTCCCTGTCCCCGCCCCTACTCCTCCACCCACCCCGCCCTTCCCGAGCCCCTGCTCCTCTCCCAACCCCAGCGCCCCTAACCCCCACTCCCACGCCCCCACCCCGCCCCAGCAACTACTACCCCCCACGCCCCTGCCCGAGCCCCCGTCTCCCCAGCCCCTACCTCCTGCCGTCTCTCCTCCCCCCGTCTCCCAGCCCCTACCTCCTGCCGTCTCCCCTGCCCCCGTCTCCCCAGCCCCTACCTCCTGCTGTCTCCCCAGCCTTACCCCGGCGCCCCTGTCTCCCTTTTGTGCAGCCGCCCTCCGGTCCTCACCCGCCCGCCCGATCCCTCTTTGCGCCGCCAGCCGCGACTCCCCGCGGACGCCGGGGTCCCCGGAGGCGTCCTCCTTTGTCTCTGCTCCCCGCCCTCCCTCTGCGGCGCCCCTCGCCCCTCACTCACCGCCGCAGCCCCGAAGAGGGCGAGGGGAGCTGGCGCTGCTCGCCGGAGGCGGGAGCCGAGGCGCGGCCCTGCGCAGCCGGCTCTTTATTCTCTGGCTCCTGCCGCGCGCTCGCCCCTCCTGCTCGCTGCCATCGCCGCTCCCGCCTCTGCCCGGGACAGGAGCAGCCGGGACCCTGCGCGCCTTGCGCCCGCCGCCCCGCCGAGTCCCGGCGACGGACAGCCAGCTCCCCTCGGACCGCCTCTCCAGGGTGGCCGGGCGGGCAGGATCGGGGCTGCGGGGCTCCGGGGGCTCCAGGAAAACTGAGCACAGCCCGAGCCCGGCGGAGAGCTGCTGGCGCCTCTGGCCCAGGCCCGGACGGTTCGTGGACAGCAGGGGTGGCGCTGGCTCTGTTCCTCCCGCGCCTCCCTCTGAGCCCAAATTTGGGATTTCTACTCGGGAGAATTCTGCACATCTCCCATTGTGAGCCCTGAGAGATGTGGAGGGGCCTTGGCGTCCCCTGGGCTGTGACGGGAACTGAACTTTGAGAACACAGCTGCTGTCAGCTGCCTCAGGGGTCCCAGAATGGGGGGAGTAGCCCCGAACAGGCCTAAGGGCACCTGGTGACGACGCCCGCACCCTGAGAGTGGGGGCCGTGGAGCCAAGAGCCATGCCTCCCCTGCCGCTGGAGCGGGACCCCCGGCAGCAGCGCGGGGTCTCCCTGCTGGTGCGCTATTTCATGATCCCCTGCAACGTCTGCCTGATCCTCCTGGCCACGTCCACGCTGGGCTTCGCGGTGCTGCTCTTCCTTAACAACTGTACGTGGCTGTGGGCGTGGCCACCCCAAGTGACCCTGCTTCTGCTGGCTGAGCTCCTGCTGTCTGTCCCCCAAGGACCAGGGGACAGGCAGGGACACAGAGAGGCCACCAGCATCTTCTGGGGATGGGACGGGGCATTCTCTGGATCCCTGGGCCCCTTGAAGCCTGTCCTTGGGCTCATGGGGGAGCTGACCCTCATCCTAAGCTACAGAAACAGTTTTCTTTGGGAGTTGAGGAGAAAGGGGGCAGCTGGCTACACTGGGATTGGGGGCTTTGGTGGGGCCTGGGCTTATCTAGGGAACAGGTAGCCGCCCACCCCTGCCACTGGAGCCCCCCGGACAGGTATCAGGCTGTGACAGTGCAGCTGGAGGGGCAGAGGAAAGCAAGGGCCTCTACCTTTGTCCCTCCGAAGCCTCAGCCAGTCAGGGCTCAGAGAGGGGCTGGGTAAAGGATGTGGGCAGGCAGGGATGTAGAGGTGTGGGCAGGGGTCGTGACCCCTCCGGGCTGGGCAGAGGGACAGGCTATGGAAGGACCTGCTCAGAGAGACCTAACTTAAAGATTTGTTTTTTTTCCAGACAAACCTGGGACACACTTTACGCCAGTGCCCCCGACGCCTCCGGACGGTGAGTGGGCTCAGCTGGTGACAGTGTGGGCTGGTGACACTGTGAGCTCGGGAGTCTGCCTGGAGGCAGTGGCACTCGCGGGCATCGGGGCCCTTCTCGGGGTGTGCACACCAGACGTGTTAGATGTGTCTGGAGCAGGGAGGAGGCTGGATGAGGGAGTCTGGGTCCTTCTGGGGAGTCCACAGTGGGGACAGCAGAGCAGGCATGGGGTCTGGCGTCCCTGGGCCTGGCCGTGTCCTGGCCGCCAGTCATTGCACACAGGTTTGGCTCTAACGTCTCTGGGCCTCGGCCTCCTTGGCTGAGAAATTGGGACTAGCTCCCGGAGCCCACAGGTTGTGCGATGGGTCAGACAATGTGTGCAGAGGCTGGGGGAGTGGGGGCGCAGGGGGCGGGCCTCAACAGGACCAATGACGTCTGAGGGGGATTGGAGAGCCAGTCCCGGAGGCTGAGCTGGCTGGGGCCTGGCCTTCCCGGGCGGCCTGCTGGTGTGCGGGGCCGCTGTAATTAAGCTGATCTGAGGGGGAGGAGGGGAGGAGCTGATGCCCGCAGAAGGGCAAGGGCAAGGGGCGGCCTGGGGTCCTCTGGGGAGCGGGTTTGCTCACAGCACCTGGGCCCCCACTGGGCAGGGGAGCCTCACCCTGAGCCCAGGTTCTCAGAAGTCACATACAGAGGGTGTGCCTGCATGGGGCGGGCTGTGGGAGGAGGGAGGTCTGCGCTGGGCTGGAGGCTCAGGCCCAGGACGGAGTGTCCCGTCGGTGGTACACAGAGGCCCGGAGCCGCCTGGATGTAAAGGTCGGGCTCAGGTGGGGGGACACCCTCCTCCCAGCGTCCTCAGCCTCCTCTCCTGGAGCCCGGAAGCCTGTGCCTCTGCTTTCCTTTACACACACACTGGCCCTCCCCACAGTGGCACACGTGGGCCCCACACCCACTCCGATCCCATCGCACACTCGGGACAGCTACACGCCGTGGCGTCATCATCCCTCCCAGGCGCACACACCGCCTATTTGTGGCTACAGGCAGGGCTCAGGGCATCTGCTCTGTTTCCCAACCCACCAAGACCAGGAGGGGAGTTAAATATACCAGCTCCAACCGGTGGCTATAAAAAGCCGCCACCGCCTCCAGCATTGCACATGCTGAGGGGGCCTTGGGCTGCAGGGAGCGAGACTGCGCCAGGGAAGCTGAGTGGCCAGAGAGGCTCCTGCAGGAGGCTGTGCTGGGGCAGGTGTGGCAGCCCCCAATGTGACATGTGAGGGGCATGCGGCTCGTGGGTGCCTGGGGACTCCACCTGCGTTTGCGAGGGGCAGTTTGCATGGGGATCAAGGGCTAACACAGGGAAGGCCTGAGTGCTGCCTGGCACACGGTGTGGTGTTACGACAAGCCATACCTGCACGCGTGTGCATGTGTACGTGTGCGATCGCACCTGTCTGTGCACATGGTTTCTGTGCTTGTGTACGTTTAAACCTGTCTTGAGCCTCTGTGATCCCCTGGTCCCATGGGGGAGCAGACTTGTCAACGGGCGCTCATGAAGCGGGCACCAAGGGGATGCACGGGAGCAGCCCGCACCTGACCTGACAGCCTGAGCTTGGGCCTGGGGAGGAGAGGCTATTTCAGCCAGGACAGGGGACAAGCACCATACGCTCCATACCTCAGCTTTGCCCACGTCACGTCACCAGCTGCCCTGGGAGCCAGGAGACTGCCCCTCGGGAACTGCCACCCTGGGCGAGCAGGGAGCAGGCTCCACAGAGTGATGGGAGGTGACAGCGCTGGGATCTGGACCTGCCCGGCTAACTTGGGGGTCAGTGCTGAGGCCTCAGCTCGATGGCCCCCTGAAGGCGCCCTGGCCCCTCCTCTGCCCTCGGCCACCTCCAGTCTAATAGCTGGTCCCAGGGAGCCTGTCCCCGAGATATCTCTGGCCCACTGCACCGGCCCCTCGCCTTCCAGTCCATCCTCTTGCACGTGACCCACTGCCCCAGCGTCACTCATCAAGAGTTACTGCCATCATCATCACCTTCCTCCCTAGTCTCTCTTTCGGGGGACAAAGCAGAACCCTGTGCTGTGGAGGCAGGGTGCAGGTCTTAGTAGGTGAGGAACATGCAGCCATTGAGCAGTAGATGTCCTTGGCCAAAGGGTTGGGACCATGGGAGGAGTCTGGCTGGACCAAGGTGACCAGAGGGAGAGAGAGGCCTAGGGCACAGACACATACCACCTGGCAGAGGAGCCAGAGGTGCAATGAGGTGACCGGGCCCTTGGCCATGGGTCCAGACCTTGGGAGAGACCTTGGTCAGCAGGTCCAGTTGAAGCCGAACAGAGCAGCCAGCCGGACATCAGCAAGTGCCTGTAGATTTGGCTTGGGCGTCCCGAGGGCCTTGGGCAAGGGAGGGCTGACTGTGAGAGGGAAGCGCTGAGGGAGAGGGAGGGAGATGGAGAGCGTGAAGGAGGGGTCAGGTGGACGTGGTTGGAGTCTGGTTTGAGCCGCTGTAGTGATGGGTTGTTACTGTGGTTCTGGTGGCAGCTGACTCACCCCATACAGCTGGTGCTGCTCACCGTCAAGCCTTTGCAGACTTGGGCCCATTCAGCCTCACAACCACCCTGTTTGTGTGCTCTTTTGTCCCCATTCACAGGAAACGGATGCAGCGTTGAGGGCAGCCTGGCTCCAGGGTCTGGGGGTGGTGGGCAGGAGCATCAGTGGGCTAGGGACTGGAGGCTGGGGAGTCCACACGGGCCCCGCCCTTGTCTCAGGCCCCTGTTCACTCAGCCTGTGTGGGGTGGGGCAGGGACGACCAGACGGACAGGCAGGAGCCTGGGGTGGGCTGTTGCTGTGGCAATGACTAGCTCTAGCTCCCTGTGCAGCCAGCCCTCCTCCCTCCTCTGAGTTGAAGGTGCTTCCTTCAGCCCCACTTCCTGAGCCTGCTGGGAGGTGATGGGGTGGAGCCTCCCGGCCCCCCCATAACTTATTCATGATAATTGGACCCAATTAAACATTTATGAGATGGAGACAGCTGCAGCTTTAATGGGCCCGCCCCGCCTGTGGGTGTGCAGTTCTGGGTGGGGGTCCTGAGGAGTCAGCCTGCCCCCTGCCCCGGATGGCTCTGGGTTTAAATGTCTGGGCCTTCTTCATTCCTGCACTCGGGGATGTGGTCCGGAAGCAGAGGGTCAGGAGCAGCCACCCGCTGGGCTGCTGGAGAGGTTCGGTGATAGCATGTGTGCTGCAGCCCTCAGCTACAAAGTGAAGAACTAGAATGTGACAGAAACAGTGCCAGGTCTGCAGAGCCCTGTGCCCAGCCTCCCTGAGCATGAGGTGGGGCAGCAGGATGAGCAGGTGTGTGTGTGGGGGTGGGGACATTTACTGAGGTGGGGGCTCAGGAGGACAAGTGGGGGAGGATGAGGCCTGGGGGTGCCTGAGGGACCCGGAGAGATGCCCCAGTCAGCTTGTGGCTGGGTGGGGGGAGGAGGGCCAGGAACCTCAGAGGAGGCCACATCAAGAGCCACAGCAGAGCGTGGGCCTGGGGAGGCTGGCTGTGGGGGGTGTGGAAGGTGGGGAGGTGGGCAGAGAAGGGACTGCAGAGGCAGAGCCCACATGGGGACAGGCCCGAGGGGAAGGGTGGCTTCCGGGGAAGGGTGGCTTCTGGAGAAGCAGGAGAGGGAAGATCTGAGAAGGGAGACCTGGAGGGAGCCTGGGGGTAGGGCAATGTTGAGGCACCTCCCCCCCAGGGTGGAGCTCGTGACCTGACCCCCCCCCCCCCCCCCCCCCCCCGCCCCCGTCCCATAGCTGTGTGACCTGAGGCCGTCCATGAGAGGCAGGAGTGCTGGTCAATGGGGAGGTGACCAGGGTCAGGGGTGGTGGTGGACACTGGAGCGGCTCCTAGGAAGGTGTCAGGGCTCTGAGAGGTGGGTCCCCAGTCAGATGAGGGCTATGTTCTGGGGATAGGGCAGGTGTCCTTTGAGAGCACTGGCCCCGGGGCTGTTTGTTTCCCACTCTGCCTGGAGAGTTCCCACTGAGGTGGGTCAGCAGCGGGTGCCTGGCCCGCCTCGTGCTGGTGCAGGGTCCGGGAGATGCCCCTCCACAGCTGTGGGGTGTTGGAGGGCAGAGAAGGCTCTACCGTTAGAAAGGGCCAGGGCTGGCGGGGAAGCCTTGCGGTGGGTGGGGCTTGAGGGGGGGGCAGGCCCTGTGAGCGCGCAGGAGCGTGTCCATGGCGGCGATGGGCACACACGTGTTCCTGAGAGTGCAAGCGTGAACACGTGCGGACACGCATGTGCATGTGTGAATGGTCCGTGGGGGTCAATGAATGAACCGTGTGCACTGCACGGTCTCAGCAGGTGTGCGGACGTTGGGCCGCGTGCACAGATGACCGCGGCCGGATGGCGGCAGGGGCGGGGCTCTGACCTCCCCCCTCCCGTCCCACCCCCAGCCTGCCGAGGAATGCTGTGTGGCTTTGGCGCAGTGTGCGAGCCCAGTGCGGAGGGTCCGGGCCGAGCCTCCTGCGTGTGCAAGAAGAGCGCCTGCCCCCCGGTGGTGGCGCCCGTGTGCGGCTCGGACGCCTCCACCTACAGCAACGAGTGTGAGCTGCAGCGGGCGCAGTGCAGCCAGCAGCGCCGCATCCGCCTACTCAGCCGCGGGCCATGCGGTTAGTGAGGCCGGGGCGGGGCGTGCAGCCGCAGGGGGCGGGGCGACCGTCCAGGGCGCGCGGGGGGCGGGGCGTGCGGCCAGCGTGACCCCACCCCGCCCACCACAGGGTCCCAGGACCCCTGCTCCAACGTGACCTGCAGCTTCGGAAGCACCTGTGCCCGCTTGCCCGACGGACAGACGGCCACGTGCCTGTGCCCCACCACCTGCCGGGAGGCTCCCGAGGGCCCCGTGTGCGGCAGCGATGGCGTGGACTACCCCAGCGAGTGCCAGCTTTTGCGCCGCGCCTGCGCCCGCCAGGAGAACGTCTTCAAGAAGTTCGACGGCCCGTGTGGTGAGCTCTGCCCCCGCGCACGTAGCGTGACCTGTGTGTGCACATGCACGGGCGCCAGCGCCGTGACCTCCACCCTCTCGCCCCTAGATCCCTGCCAGGGCGCCCTCGACGACCTGAGCCGCGTTTGCCGCGTGAACCCACGCACGCGGCGCCCTGAGATGCTCCTGCGTCCCGAGAGCTGCCCTCCCCGGCGGGCGCCCGTGTGCGGGGACGATGGAGTCACCTACGATAGTGACTGTGTCATGGGCCGTACCGGGGCTGCCCGCGGCCTCCTCCTCCAGAAAGTGCGCTGGGGCCAGTGCCAGCCGCGAGGTGGGCGGCTCCTGGGGGAAGCCCCGCCCTGCCACTCTGTGACCCACGCCCTGCCTGTCCCCACCCTCTCGGGCAGGTCTTGCAGGTCCCCTCTCCTCACCTCTTGTGCCCATGGCTCCCCTGCACGTCCCACGGTGGGGGCTGGCGAGGCACCCTGGCCTCTCTGATCCCCTTGGCATCCCCCAGACCAGTGCCCAGAGGCCTGCAGGTTCAACTCCGTGTGCCTGTCCCGCCGAGGCCGCCCCCGCTGCTCCTGCGACCGTGTCATCTGTGACGGGGCCTACAGACCCGTGTGCGCCCACAATGGGCGCACGTATGACAACGACTGCTGGCGCCAGCAGGCCGAGTGTCGGCAGCAGCGCTCCATCCTCGTCAAGCACCCGGGCCCGTGTGGTGAGCTCTGTGGGCGGGGTCCATGCCTGGAGGTGCTCGCCCACGTTGGTCCCTGCGCCCGTCATCACATGCCATCTCCATCCTGAGTCACGCTCCTCCTCGGCCCGTGGGCAAGGGCTGGTCACTCCGGGAGGCCTGGCGGGGCTATTGTCTGCCACGGGCTCTGGGGAGGGGGAAGCGTCAGGAGGGTACCTGGAGCTCCTGGGGGGAGGCGGGGCGCAGGCTGGGGTCCTCGTGCAGGCCCCCTGGTCCGTGCACATGGCCAAGCTGCCCCTGCAACCCCTGCAGCCCTCAGGTCCTCTGGGTCCCTCCCTCTTGGGACACACGCAGCCCCCTTGGAAGCAGAGTCTCATTGGGCCCTGAGGGGCCAGTGGAGGGTGGAGGCGGCGTGTCCTGTGTGGGCTGGGGCTGCTGTGGCTCTGCCCACCTCCAACTCTGTCTCCGTCAGTTGGTCTGTCGATCTTTCTGGTCTCTCTCTCTGCGTCTGTCTGTCTCCTCTCCTATGTCCTTCCTTCCCTCTCGGCTCCGCCTCTTGTGTCTTCCAGCCTGACTTGCTGGCAGGATGAGGTACTGCGCCTGCCGCCAGGAGCCTGCAGCCCGAGGTCTGCCCCTGGCATGGCAGGGGGGGGTGGCTCGCTGCTGTCTGGCCTTGTGGTCCTCAGAGCAAGTGGACAGACACCTCCTCCCCCGTGTGGCCCTGGGTGTGACTCTGGGTTGCAGGCTTCTCCCCCCACGGGGAGAGAGCCCCTCATGCATGCATGGGTGTCCCGGGCTGCTGGTCCTCAGGGGTCAGTAGCCTGGGTGGGCTGGGTAAGCCAGGCCCTCCCACCACCCACGGTGGGCCGACAGGAAGCTCCTGTGTCTTGGGGACAGCCTGCCCGCACTGGTGCCAGGCACTGGGCCGTTTGGGTCTGTCCTTGTCCACATCTGTCGTGTCTGTCCCTTTCTCTGCTGCGTCCTGTGCATCAGCCCTTCTCCCTGTCCGCTATTCCTTGCCATCCCCACCCTGGGAGCAGGTCTGCTGCGTGGGGCTGAGGGCTTTGGGCACAAGCCTGGGGGAGCAGGTGGGGTCACTGACGCCCATGTCGCCCCCAGACCAGCGTCCGTCCCCATGCCTTGGGGTGCAGTGCTCATTTGGGGCGACGTGTGCTGTGAAGAACGGGGAAGCCGAGTGCGTGTGCCAGCAGGCATGTCCAGGCATCTATGATCCCGTGTGTGGCAGTGATGGCATCACCTATGGCAGCACGTGCGAGCTGGAGGCCACGGCCTGCGCCCTCGGGCAGGAGATCCGAGTGGCTCGCAGAGGACCCTGTGGTCAGTGGTGGGACAGTGGGTCCTGTTGCAGGAGGGTGGGTCCTGGTCGCCGTGGTGACGGAGCCTCCTCCCCAGACCGCTGTGGGCAGTGCCGCTTTGGAGCTTTGTGCGAGGCCAAGACTGGGCGCTGTGTGTGCCCCTCCGAGTGTGTGGCCTCGGCCCAGCCCGTGTGCGGCTCTGATGGGCGCACGTATGCCAGTGAGTGTGAACTACACGTCCACGCCTGCACACGCCAGATCAGCTTGCACGTGGCCTCGGCCGGACACTGCCGTGAGTGGGGTCACGGGGGCCGGGTGGGCTATGGCACCTCCCCTGCCTCCCCCAGCTGGGGTCCACTGACCCCTGCTTGGCTCCATCCTTTGCAGAGACCTGTGGAGACATGGTGTGTGCCTTCGGGGCAGTGTGCTTGGCCGGACAGTGTGTGTGTCCCCGGTGTGAGCGTCCCCCGCCGGGCCCCGTGTGCGGCAGCGACGGCGTCACCTATCGCAGTGCCTGTGAGCTCCACGAGGCTGCCTGCCAGCAGCAGAAGCGGATCGAGGAGGCCCGGGCGGGGCCCTGTGAGCAGGGTAAGCTCAGGGGCCACTGGTGTAGTCTGCTGGGCGCCAGCCTCGACCAGGACCCGGTGGGTGACCGGCCTCCTCCCTACAGCTGAGTGCGGCTCAGGAGGCTCTGGCTCCGGAGACGACGTCGAGTGTGAGCAGGAACTGTGCCGGCAGCGCGGCGGCGTCTGGGACGAGGACTGGGAGGACGGGCCGTGTGTCTGCGACTTCAGCTGCCAGACCGTTCTGAGGAGCCCGGTGAGCCCCCTACCCCACCCGGCTCCGGGTGGGCAGTGAGGAAGCGCCACGGCCACCCACACTGATACCACCTCTTCAGGTCTGCGGCTCGGACGGGGTCACCTATAGCACCGAGTGTGAGCTGAAGAAGGCCAGGTGTGAGTCAGGGCGAGAACTGTACGTCACAGCTCAGGGAGCCTGCCGAGGTGAGCGGGCATGCAGGGCATGTCTGGTGTGGGTGCCAGCACAGACATGCTTGTGCATATGTATAGCAGCCTCTATGTTCCCTACGTGTGCACGTTCAAAGGTGTGTGTGCACACAGGTGTGAGGCATGTGAGTGTACTGTTCTGTTCATGGGTGTTGCGTGTGCGCTGTGGCTGGCGTGTATGGACACGTGTGTTGTGTCTTAAGTGTGCCACGTTGGTGCATACCCATGTTTGTGCAGTCAAGGTGTGTGAACACGTGTGTCTGTCAGTAAGCAAGTGTGCACCTACTGTGTGCTAGGCTGGGCTGCGTTCGGTGCAGGGAGGCAGCAGAGTCAGCAAGGCCCACACCCTGGGCACTTTCTCGTGTGGGGAGATTGACGGAGATCCAGTAAATGTCATGTTTTTTGTACCTTTGTATGTGCACAGGTGCTCACGTGTGTGTGCTTATGTGTGCCTGCGCATGTGTCTGCACGGGGGTGTGAATGGAGGAACGTGGTTGGATGTGTGTGTACACGTTTTCATATATGTGCCAGTTCACAGACCCTAATGCGAACGTGCATGGCTCTGGTTGTGCATGTGTGCACAGGGCTGCATGTCCATGATCTTTGGGTGTTCTGTGTGTTCCTGCGTGTCCATACGTGTCGTCGTATGTGGTGTGGGTCTTCACCTGTGACCCAAGCTCCAAGCTCTGGCCCCGGTGGGCGTCGCTTTAGGAGGGCTGAGAGGTGGTGGCCGGGTCCAGGTGGGCATCCAGCACTGCGTGGTGTCTGAAGCCCTGCCCCTCCCTGCAGGCCCCACCTTGGCACCGCTGCCACCTGCAGTTCCCCCACACTGCACCCAGACCCCCTACGGCTGCTGCCTGGACAACGTCACTGCCGCCCGAGGCGTGGGCCTGGCTGGCTGCCCCAGTGAGTACCCGAGCCCAGCTCTGACCTGCAGCCAGGCAGAGCCATGCAGCTGCAGTGACCGGTCCTGTCCTGGCCTTGCAGGCTCGTGCCAGTGCAACCCCCACGGCGCCTATGGCAGCACCTGTGACCCCGCCCTAGGCCAGTGCTCCTGCCGCCCGGGTGTAGGGGGCCTCCGGTGTGACCGCTGTGAGCCCGGCTTCTGGAACTTCCGTGGCATCGTCACTGATGGCCGGAGCGGCTGTACCCGTGAGTGACAGGGCCCGCAGTCGGTCCCCAGCGGAGCACTCCCGTCTATCACCCTGTCACTGTGCCCCTTGTCTCACTTGCTCAGGCCCTGGCCTGACCCACACCTGGCAGGGGCTGGTCCGGGCTCCGGAGCCGGTAGGGAGGCCAGGCGCAGACCTCAGGTCCCCCCCACCGCTTCCCCGCCCCCCAGCCTGCAGCTGTGACCCCCTGGGGGCCGTGCGAGACGACTGTGAGCAGATGACCGGGCTGTGCTCCTGTAAGCCTGGGGTGGCCGGTCCCAAGTGCGGGCAGTGTCCAGACGGCCGTGCCCTGGGCCCTGCTGGCTGTGAAACAGGTGAGGGCCTGGCCTGGCACCAACCTGGGCTTCCTGTGCTGGGGTGGGGCCATCGTGGGGGCCGGGCCTCCTGAGTCAGCGGGGTCCCCCGCGTCTGTGCCCCAGTCTCCCCTGCACCCAAGACCTGTGCTGGGATGCACTGTGAGTTTGGGGCGTCCTGTGTGGAGGAGGCTGGCTCCGCCCACTGCGTGTGCCCAACACCCACCTGTCCGGGGGCCAACGAGACCAAGGTGAGGGGTGGGGAGTGCAGTGTGCAGGGCGGCGGGGCTGGGCAGTGCATGGGGAGGTGGGGGTGGGGAGTGCGCAGGGTGGCAGGGGTGGGGTGGGGCCTCCCCCAGCATCCTTGCCCTGTGCCCCAGGTTTGTGGGTCAGATGGAGTCACCTATGGCAACGAGTGCCAGCTGAGGACCATCGCCTGCCGCCAGGGCCTGGACATCTCTATCCAGAGCCTCGGCTCTTGCCAGGGTGAGGCCCCACCCACTGCCCCAAAACTGACCCGGGAGCCCTGGCCCTGCCCTTGCTGCCTGACCCTGGCCCCCTGCCTGGACTCTTCTCTCCCTACAGAGGCCATTGCACCCGGTGCGCACCCCACATCCGTGTCTGTGGCCATTGCGGGGCTTGACCCGAGCAGGGCACTGCCACGCCCCCCCAGCGCCCTCCCCCTGGCTCCCAGCAGCACCCCCCACAGCCGGCCCACCCCTCGACCTTCATCACGATCCTGGACCACTGCCAGCATCCCCAGGACCACCGAGAGGCCTTTGCTGACCATGCCTCCCACGGCTTCCCCTGCGACAGCCAGCCTCACCTCGTCTGCCTTTGGTGAATCTGGCAGCGCTGATGGGAGCGGCGATGAGGAGCTGAGTGGGGACCTGGAGGCCAGCGGGGCCAGCTCGGGGGGTGAGCCAGGCTCAGGGATGGGGGGCAGGGCCCAGGAGGGCTGCACAGGGGCTGGGCTCAGACCATGCCTTCCCAGGACTTGAGCCCCCTGAGGGTGGCAGTGCTGTGAGCCCCGGGCCGCCCATCGAGAGGGCTTCCTGCTACAACTCGCCTTTGGGCTGCTGCTCTGATGGCAAGACACCCTCGCTGGATGCAGAGGGCTCCAGCTGTCCCGGTGAGTGGGGCCGGGTCTGGGGTGTAGTGTGAGGAGCAGCCTGGACTCGGCCAGGGATGCTGTTTCTCCTTCCAGGCAGCAGGCCTGCCCAGCAGGTGGGCACCGGGGTCTATGGTCTTCTAATCTGAGCACAGGCGTGTGCATGGTTTTGGGGACTCAGCATATGCACACGCACACGTGTGGTCTCGGCTCCTGCACACATGCGGGTGCCCAGGACCCTGTGGCTAACCTGTCTCTCCTGTCGCAAGCTGGCCTGGGTCATCACTCCGAGGAGTCTGCTTGGTAACTGGTGCCAGCCCTGCCCCGACTCACCACTAACCTCATGGCCATCTGACTAACCGCCACCTGTCCTGCACCCCGCGTGGCTTGCTGCTGGGGCCTGTGCCCGTGGCCGGCCCAGAGGCCGGGCACGTGCCAGGCAGGGCCTCACTGCTACCTCTCCTGCAGCCACCAAGGTGTTCCAGGGTGTGCTAGAGCTCGAGTCCGTTGAGGGGCAGGAGCTGTTCTACACGCCGGAGATGGCCGACCCCAAGTCAGAGCTGTTTGGGGAGACGGCGAGGAGCATCGAGAGTGTGGTAGGTGCAGGGCCCACGGGGTCGGGGGGCAGCCCCTGCCCAGCCACTGGCCTTCCTCCCAGGACAGACCCCAACAAGTGCCAAGGCGAGAGGGCCTGACGGCTTGACCTGGGCGGCTGCCCAGATCCCTCACCCACTCCCACCCACAGCTGGATGACCTCTTCCGAAACTCGGAAGTTAAGAAGGACTTCTGGAGCGTCCGTCTGCGGGACTTGGGGCCCGGCAACTCGGTCCGAGCCATTGTGGACGTGCACTTTGACCCCAGTAAGCCCCACCCCGCCCGGTCCCTCCTAGGAGACGGTAGGGGGCTGCACCGGTCTCCACCATGCTCAGTGTCCCCTCCTCCCCAGCCACAGCCTTCAAGGCATTGGACGTGGGCCGGGCCCTGCTGCGGCAGATCCAGGTGTCCAGACGCCGGTCCCTGGGGGTGAGGCGGCCGCTGCAGGAGCACGTGCGCTTCATGGACTTTGGTGAGCGCCAGGGCTGCCCCTTGCCTACAGCCCTCGCTGTGCCTTGCCCCGTGTTCTGACAATTCTCCTGCTTCAGACTGGTTTCCCGCATTCTTCACCGGAGCCACCACGGGAGCCACCCCTGCCGTGGCCACAGCCAGAGCCACCACTGTGGCCCGCCTGCCTTCTGCTGCTGTGACCCTTCGGGCCCTCTACCCCAGTCCCACTAGCCGGCCCGTTGGCAAGACCACAGCGCCCCCCACCACACGCCGGCCCCCCACCACTGCCCCCAGTCGTGTGCCTGGACGCCTGCCCCTGCCCCCAGGCTCCCAGCAGCCCCCAAGACCCTGTGACTCCCACCCCTGCCTCCACGGGGGGACCTGCCAGGACCAGGGCTCAGGTGGAGGCTTCACCTGCAGCTGCCCAGCGGGCAGGGTGGGCACTGTCTGCGAAAAAGGTATGGCCATCAGTCCTGGAGGTGCACGGGCAGGCAGATGGGGGCCAGGGCTGGAGGTGGGGCCGGGCCACTTTGGGGGCGGGGGGCGTGCTGAGGCGTGGGAGCCAGGGCTGGGTTCAGCTGGGGGATGGCCCGGTCCCCCACCCCCAGCAGTCCCTCCCTGTCTCCACAGCGCTGGGCCCCTCCCGCTCTGCGCTGGCCTTCGGGGGCCACTCCTTCCTGGCCTTGCCCACCCTGCGTGCCTACCACACGCTGCGCCTGGCGCTGGAGTTCCGGGCACTGGAGCCCCAGGGGCTGCTGCTCTACAACGGCAATGCCCAGGGCAAGGATTTCCTGGCGCTGGCGCTCCTGGGGGGCCGCGTGCAGCTCAGGTGGGGGGCCGCGTGCAGCTCAGGTTGGGCCCGGGGGGCAGGTCAGGGCTGGGGGAGGTACCAGCTCATGTGCAGGGGATGTGTGCAGCTCAGGTGGGGGGGTGCATGCAGCTCAGGAAGGGGGCGCATGCAGCTGAGGTGCAGGGGGGTGTGCAGCTCAGGTGGGGAGTGCATGTGGCTCAGGAAGGGGGCGAATGCAGCTCAGGTGCAGGGAGTGTGCAGCTCAGGTGTGTGGCGCGTGTAGCTCAGGTTGGGCCGGGGGGGCAGGTCAGGGCTGGGGGAGGCACCAGCTCAGGCGCGGTCTTGGCTCCCTTGGCCGTCCCAACCACCTGCTCCCACCCCCCAGGTTCGACACAGGTTCGGGGCCCGCGGTGCTGACTAGCTCGGTGCCCGTGGAGCCAGGCCGGTGGCACCGCCTGGAGCTGTCCCGGCACTGGCGCCAGGGAGCACTCTCAGTGGACGGTGAGACCCCCATCTTGGGCCAGAGCCCCAGTGGTACCGATGGCCTCAACCTGGACACGGACCTCTTTGTGGGTGGTGTCCCAGAGGACCAGGCTTCCGTGTGAGCATCGAGAAGGGTGGGGTGACCCTGACCCCAGACCCCTGACCTTGGCCCTGATCCCTGACTCCTGTGGGGAGCATCCAGGGGGCCCAGGCTCCCTGCGCACAGCAAAGGGGTAGAAGGATGGGTGTGGGCATGGCAGGGACCCTGACCTCAACCCCAGCCCTCGACCCTGCTCCTGCTTCTGTCGTACCTGAGGGGGGCATCCCTGAGGACCAGGCTGCCATGTGACCACCAAGGAGGAGGGCCTGGGCTGGTTCCGACCCTCAGTCCCGACCCTGATCCTCCACTCCCCTCCTGATTCTGTCCCGTTGTGGGACTGGCCATCTTGTGAGCACCCAAAAGAGGGGTGGGGATGAGGAGCAGCAGCCCTGACCCCTGACCTTGGCTGACGGGGGCCTGCCAGCGTTACAGTTGGCTGTGAGAGATGATGCCTCTGGCCTCTGACCCCTGACCCTCATCTTGGTGCAGGGTGCTCGAGCGGACCTCTGTCGGAGTTGGCCTCCGGGGCTGCATTCGCCTGCTGGACATCAACAACCACCGGCTGGAGCTCAACGACTGGGAGGGGGCTGTGACTCGAAGCTCCGGCCTGGGCGAGTGCGGGGACCACCCCTGCCTGCCCAGCCCCTGCCTTGGCGGGGCCCCATGCCAGGCCCTGGAGGCCGGCATGTTCCACTGTCAGTGCCCACCCGGCCGCTTCGGTGAGAGTGGGGCCTGGGCCCGGTGCTGGGGACGCCGTGTGTCTGTGGGTGGGGGCTCAAGCTTCCTGCGACCCCATCCTGTCTCCCTCCAGGCCCCACCTGTGCCGACAAGAAGAGCCCTTGTCAGCCGAATCCCTGCCATGGGGCAGCCCCCTGCCGTGTGCTGCCCGAGGGCAAGGCCAAGTGCGAGTGCCCCCTGGGACGAGGGGGCACCCTCTGCCAGACAGGTGGGGGCACCGGGCTTGTGGGGCAGGGAGGAGGGCGGGGATGGGAGGTTAGGGTCAAGTATTCGGGTTTGGGTTCTGGTTGGGATTCAGGCTAGTATTAGGGAGTGAGTTAGGCCCGGGGCTCATAGAGCAGTGGGGGTGTAGGGGACCCCAGGGGTCAGAGCCCGGCACCCTGTGTGACCCCTGTTTTGTCTTCCACAGTCTCAGAGCGGGACGATCCCCGGCCCTTCCTGGCCGACTTTCACGGCTTCTCCTACTTGGAGCTGAAAGGCCTTCACACTTTCGATCGGGACCTGGGGTCAGTGGGACAGAAGGGGCAGATGTGGGAAGCATCCCCCCAACCCCCACCCAGCCTGTGGGGCGAGGGGCCATCGAGGCGCCCCCACCTGACCCTGTGTGACCCCAGGGAGAAGATGGCGCTGGAGGTGGTGTTCCTGGCCCGCGGACCCAGCGGCTTGCTCCTGTACAATGGGCAGAAGACGGACGGCAAGGGGGACTTCGTGTCACTGGCGCTGCATGACCACCGTCTGGAGTTCCGCTATGACCTGGGCAAAGGGGCAGCGGTCATCAGGTGTGCCCACGTGGGTGGGCATGGGGGCCGGCCTGGCCCTGGGGTGGGGACAAGGCAGGCGGCAGGGTCATTTGGTCCCCTGGTGGGCAGGCTGGCAGAGCGCGAGCCTGCTCACTGTGCCCCCTCCTTGCCAGGAGCAAGGAGCCCGTGGCCCTGGGCACCTGGACCAGGGTCTCACTAGAGCGAAGCGGCCGCAAGGGCGCCATGCGAGTCGGCGACGGGCCCCGTGTGCTGGGGGAGTCCCCGGTGAGCGTCCGGCTGTGGGCCTCCCCTCCTCCTGCTCCCGAGGCGTGGCAGCCCCACCCCCACCAGCTCTCACTGAACTGTTTTCTCTCCGTCTGTCCTGGGCCTCTGTCTGTCTGTCTCCTCTCTGCTCCCACTGCTCTCTGGCCCTTGCTCGGCAACCCCCACCCTGCTCTTCGGATGTCAGAAATCCCGCAAGGTATGGCCTTCCTCTCATCCTGCTCGTCCATCTTTTCCGCCTCCACCTAGAGTAGCTCCTCCCAACTAAGCCCGTGGGCCGTCCTGTGATTAACTGCCTCCTAGATGGCTGGGGGTGTGGGATGGGCCTTCCGGGGCGGGGGCCCCTGGTTTGGGCCTCAGGGGTGGGCTCCACAGCCCCCTCACGCAGCATCTTCCCCCAGGTGCCACACACCGTCCTCAACCTGAAGGAGCCGCTCTACGTCGGGGGGGCCCCTGACTTCAGCAAGCTGGCCCGGGCAGCCGCGGTGTCCTCCGGCTTTGATGGCGCCATCCAGCTGGTACATGGGGCAGGGGTGGGGCTCTCTGCAGTTGGAGGTAGAGTTGCAAGGATGGGCTCATTCCAGGGGGCCTCCATCCTCCTGGGGCGGGGCTGCCTGAGCAGGGCCCCGGGGTGGGGTTGCCGCGGTAGGGAGGATGGCACACGGGACAGAGACTCTCACTCCCCGCCCCCAGGTCTCCTTGAAAGGCCACCAGCTGCTGAGCCAGGAGCATGTGGTGCGGGCGGTGGACGTCTCCTCTTTTGCAGACCACCCTTGTACGCAGGCCTCAGGCCACCCCTGCCTCAACGGGGCCTCCTGTCTCCCCCGGGAGGCCTCCTACGTGTGCCTGTGTCCTGGGGGCTTCTCGGGGCTGCACTGCGAGAAGGGTGAGCGCTGCCCGGCACGGGCCTGAGCCTGGACGGGCGGAGGCCCCCCACCTCGCCGAGGCCAGCCCTCACCCCGACTGTCTCTCAGGGCTGATTGAGAAGTCGGCAGGGGACCTGGACGCACTGGCCTTTGATGGATGGACCTATATCGAGTACCTCAATGCCGTGACTGAGAGGTAACGCGCCCCGGGGAGCCAGCGCCCCCTCTGCCCTCTCTCTTTGTCTGGTCCTGTCTGTGTGCCTCAGGCAACCACCCTTGGCTCTGTGGCCAGGAAGAGCAGGCTCTCCTCCACCCTCCTGTGCCCTCCTTCCTTCTCACAGTCTTTGTCTCTTTGTTTCCAAGCAAACTGACCAATGAGATCCCAGCGTAAGTAGCACCATGGCCCGATCTCCACCTTCACACTCATCTCATCTCTTCTCTGCTCCTCACCCACCTGGTAGCACATCCCAAGCCCTACTGAGGGCAAGGGTGGAACTTTCCATCCCCGATGGAGGAGGACAGGGGTTGGGGGTTCTTTGTGCTGCAGGAGGCTCAGTTTCCTAGCTTGGAAATGGGGAGTCACCTCTTCCCAGGATGTGTGCTGAAGGCCAGTCACCCCCTCCACCCCCCACAGCCACTCGCCTCGCCACAAGGCACTAGCACAGTGCACACGTGTGTGTGCGTGTACGCGTGCACTTGCGTGTGTCTGTGGATACATGTACACGTGTCCCAGTGTGCGCATATGCATCTGTGTGCGTGTGCACATGCCCACGTGTGCTGGGACACCCAGGGGCCTCTCCAGGCAGCTGAGCCCTTGGTCTCCATTCCATGCTCCCTCACGCTTCACCTCTTGAGCTTTGCACCTGGCCAGGGCCATGCCCAGCAGCTCTGTCTGCACAGGCATGTTGCCTGTGTGTCATTGCTGGGGCTCTGTGGTGGGGGGAGCCGATGCCCTGGGTCCTGTGTGTCTTGTGTGGTTGCTTGCTCCTCCCACCTTCCACTGTTGAAAGGAGACGTGGGGAGGGCTGCTGCTGGGTCCGTCCCCACCCTGCACTACAGCACGTCTGTCCCCTGCTCACCTGCCTCCCTCTCTTCCTGCTTCTAAGCCCCGAAGCTCCGGATTCTGGGGCCCTTCACAGGTGAGCAGTGGCACCTTGGCCCCGCTGTCTGCCCGTCGTCTTCCCGTCTCTCTGCCAAGCTGCCCCTCTGCGTGTCCCCCTCACTCCTCCACTCGTGTGTCTGCCCCCCAGCCACCCCGGGTCACATCACCAGCCTTTCCAGGCTCTGCAGTCGTAGCCCTTGCCCTCCCACCTCCCCCACCCATGCCTTGCCGCCCTCCGGGAGGCCCTGACCAGCCCTCTGCCCACCAGCGAGAAGGCGCTGCAGAGCAACCACTTTGAGCTGAGTCTGCGCACCGAGGCCACGCAGGGGCTGGTGCTGTGGAGCGGCAAGGCCACAGAACGGGCCGACTATGTCGCCCTGGCCATTGTGGATGGGCGCCTGCAGCTGGCCTACGACCTGGGCTCCCAGCCCGTAGTGCTGCGCTCCACCGTGCCAGTCAACACCAACCGCTGGTTGAGGGTCAGGGCGCACAGGTCAGCGGGGAGCCCAGGGCGCACCGAGAATAGCGGCGGGCGGTGCCTGGACTTGCCCGGCCAGGGCATGCCCGGTCACTTGTGGCTAGGGCGGGGGTCTCGGGGGGGGGGGGGAGCAGGGCTGGCTGCCTGACTGGAGGTCACTGCCAGCGAGGGGGGAGGGACAAGAGGATGCAGGACAAGCAGTTATGACCAGGGAACTCCAGATCTGAAAAGGGAGTCCCTGCTCTGCTCAGACGCTGGGTGGGGAGGTGTCCCTTTGGTCTAAGCCTGGCTGTCCCCTCCAGCAAAGCTTGACCCACATGAGGCTCCCCTGCCATGGCCACCAGGTACTCTCCTGGGGGTCAGTGCCACCCCGTCCTGGCCCCCAGGGGTGACACTTGGTGGTGGTCTGCAGGGCGTGGCACCTGCCAGGAGTCCAGTAAAAGGGATGTGGGCTCAGGATCTAGAGGTAGCGGGGGGCCCTCTAGAGCCACCTGATGGCCTCACCTCACCCACACCCCCAGGGAACAGAGAGAAGGTTCCCTTCAGGTGGGCAATGAGGCCCCCGTGACTGGCTCCTCCCCGCTGGGCGCCACACAGCTGGACACAGACGGAGCCCTGTGGCTGGGTGAGTGTTTTGGGAGGAGGCCACGGGAGGGGCCGCCAAGGGTCTCAGACAGACTCCATTCCCTGGGGCCAGCAACCGAGAGTGGCACCTGAGTCGGCCCCACCCAGGACAGCAGATGGGCCGGCCGGGGTAGGGCCCTGTCTCAGCCCCTGCAGTTCCCAGGGCGGGTGGGGCCAGGAGGCTGGAGCACATCTGCTGGTCACCTGGGTCCTCCTGGGCACTGACAGACCCCAGGTAACTCACCTGGTCATTCCGGTGCCAGAGTCTGGGCCTGCCCATCACTGAGTCACAGCCGGGTGATCCTTCCTCTGTCTTCCTTCAGGTGGCCTGGAGAAGCTGCCCGTGGGCCAGGCCCTGCCCAAGGCCTACGGCACAGGCTTCGTGGGCTGCCTGCGGGACGTGGTGGTGGGTCGGCGCCCGCTGCACCTGGTGGAAGACGCTGTCTCCAAGCCAGAGCTCCGGCCCTGTCCCGCCCTGTGAACCACGCCGCAGCTCCCCACCCACCCCCCAGCTCTAATTATTTTTTATTTTTGTAAACTCATTGCTTTTTTGATATGATTTTCTTGCCTGTGTGTTGGCCAGAGGGACTGCTGGCCTGGCGTCTGTCCTGTCCAAGCAGGGGAGCTGCAGAGACAGACTCTGTGCTGAGGGATTCAAGGGGAAAGCAGCAGCGTGTAGGGCTTTGCTGGGATGGCAGCCCCAGGACCCGCCCCTCGGCCTCATGCCGCCATGGCCCGGCCCCTCGTGCTGTGCCCCGCCATGTGTCCACTGTGCTGGGCGCTCGTGTTGTCCAACCTGTCAGCAGATCCTGCATGCACACAGCCCACTTTCCATCTGGCGAGGCCTGTGTCCCCAGAGCAGGAGGCATTGCTGGGGTTTGAGGGGGTGTTTCTAGGTTCCCACTGGAGCTGCTCCTCCCCACTGCGTGTTCTGTGGGCAGGCTACCCTCACCAGGCCTCGAGCCCGGGCCAGCCCCTCCCAGGCCTCCTGTGCCAGTACTGTGACTTAGAAACAATGTTACTGTTGGGGCCGCATTGCGCCCCTCCCTCTAGCTGTGTCCACATATCCCAGGGTGCTGGAAAGCAGAGGCCAGGCCCAGGCCTGATTGGGGCACCCTGACCCTCAGCTGGCCCTGCCCATCCACCCAGCCACCCTGGACATGGCTGTGTCCCCTCCTGACACCCCAGACCTGGTGAAGAGCCCCGAGAGGGAGTGGGGCCACTGTATGATGTGGGTGACATCCACTGCTTGCCTGGCTGGGCAGCTGGCATCCCCCTCCCCAGGACGGACCTCGGGCCTGACCACCAACCAGAGTTCTTTACGCATTGATTTCATTTGACACCTGGGTGGCGGGGCTTTGTCTTCCCTATCCTGGCCGGAGAGCAGCTGAGGACACCACACAGCAAACCCTTTCTCCCGTTCTGGTGTGAGGGGTGCTCGTCCTTGTCCACGAGTGACCAGGAGCCGGCCGGGTGTCTGTCTAAGGCCGAGGGTGGGGTGCAGGGGCGGCAGAGGTGGCTGCAAAGCCAGAAATGCCTTAAACTGCAACCAGGCTTCTCATGGCATCCTGTCCTCCACCCACCCTCATCCGGGTAGGGGGGCAGCCCGACCCTCCCACAGACCCCTCCCACAGCTGGGGCTGGGCCACGAGCCCAGAGGCTGGAGGCAGCCCCATACGTCCATTACTAACTCCAGTCTCTGTCTGTGTCAATACCATGAAATAAAGTCTGAACACTTTAAAAGAGGTGATTTCGTCTGTCCACAGCCAACACCATTCCCACCAGCCTGGTCTTGCCCACCTGGCTGGCTCCTCTCTCTTGTGGCTGCGTGCTCAGCTATGTTGTGCGTGCGGCACTGGCTTCGAGCTCCTTTAGGCTGCTCTGGATGGAGGAGGGGGCCTGCACCAGAGCAGAGACTGCATTTGGCGAGGAGACCCCCCCCAAGAGTGAATGCAGTCCAGGTGGTCTCCTTGGGTGTGGCAGACTTTACAGGGGGCAACCCCCCCATGTGTGTATGTGCGTGCATGCCTGTTTGCACGTGTGTGCGTGTGCCTGCACATGTATGTGCGTGCATGCGTGCCTGTTTGCACATGTATCAGCCTGTGTCTGTGTGTCTGTGAGCACAGGGTGGGAGGGGGGCTGTGTGGAGAGAAGGCTGGCTGCACTAAGGGCAGGGAGGGCCTGGGGGGGACATGGGTGGACTGGGGGTGGGAGGGCCTGGGGGGGAGCCAGGGTGAGTGTGGGGGTGGCAGGTGGCCCTTTTCACTGGCCCAAATGTTAGGGTGACTGCTGGCCCTGCTGGGAGACCCTAAGCAGGAGGCCCTGAAGCGGGGCCTGTGGAGCTGGGAGCCTGACAAGGAGCGGGAAAGAAGGAAGTGTTGTGTGGCCTCCTCTTTGGAACTCCTGACTTTTATTAAAGATGACTAAGTGTTCTTTTTTGATTTCGTGTTAATAGAAAAACTCAGAAAATGAAAATAAGAGAACAAAAACAGCCATAAGCTCAGCCCCCAGGTGCCCCGTTAGCCCCCAGGCATTTGCTTTCTCATGCCTTATTCAATAGCTTGCTTGTTCAGGGTCGCGTGTGGAGTGGCTGCTGTGTGCCAGGCAGCTGTCAGGTGCTGGGATGGGGAGGAGAGAGGCCCTAGCCCCCGGTGCTTGGGGGATAACCAGGTGACAGTGAGTGCAGGGCACGGGAAGAGGACTAGCCTGGGGCTCCAGGAAAGGTCCAGGAAAAACATGCTCAAACGCAGACCTGAAGGGCAGAGGATGTGAAGGCCTGAGGTGGGGCAGGAGGCGGCTGTTCATCAGTGCAACGGCCCTGAGCTGGACGGAGGGTGCTCTGGGCAGAAAGAGGAAGTGCAGGGCCAGCCAGAGCAGCTGGGGGCAGGGCACAGGACTGAGAGGCTGTTGGTCAGGGTGGTAGGAGTGGGATGGAGACAGGGAAGGCAGATCCCTTGGGGCCTCGCAGGCCAGGAAGAGGGCTTGGGGCTCTGTTAGAAGAGCTGCAGGAAGCTCCCGGAGGAGTTCAAGCAGGAGTTGGTGGGACAGAGTGCTGGGGCCCAGGTGCAAATGGAGAGAAGGGAGGGATTTGGGTAGAATGGAAGGTCCTGTGCTGGGTTGGACTCTGGTGGGAGAGGCACTGACGGAGATGAGGTGCTGCCTGGAGCACCCAGGGTGTGATGCCTCTGGAAGCACTGGGCTCTAGGAGCTGAGAGCCACCTGTGTCTAGTTGAGGAGGCCCTGAGGTAGAGGGCGGAGGGGAGGCTGGGCTGAGGACCTGCACGTAAGGGAGCAGGTGGGCTCCACTGGGTGCTGAGTGAGGGGAGAAGAGGCCCCTATGCTGGGAGGAAGGAGAAGGTGGGACGGTGAGGCCGGGAGGACCAGGAGAGGGTGCTCTGGGAGCTGATGCTTCCAGAGGGAGGAGGGGGCTCTCGTGGCAACTGCTGCTGTGGGTGCAGGACCCTCAGGTGGCCAGGAGAGGTGACCTGGGTGAGTGGGAGAGGAAGAGCCGTGGGCAGGGATCACTGACAACCTGCTCTCAGCAGTGGTGGCTGGGGATCAGGGGTTGGAAGCAGCAGGAGAAGGTTCCAGGTCCTGGTGTACCATCATGAAAAGGTGGTGGGGAAGGCTGGGCAGGAGAGGCCCCTACGTTCCTAATGGGGATCAACCCCAGGCACAGGCTCATGAAAGGTGGTTTGGCCAGCAGGGCAAAGAGGGCAGAAGTGATCATGACTGTGGGCCCAGGAGACAAGCGAGACTGGTATGGAGGTGAGCCAGCCAGCAGCTGGAGATGGGGAGCAGCTGTCGCAGGAGCAAAGGCCCTGAGGTCAAAATGGGTGTCAGGTCTCTTAGGAAGTGAGGAGACTCCAGCGAAGGTGGCAGAGGTGGGGAGGAGGGAGAGAGGCAGCCCACGGTGCGAGGGATCAGAGGGAAGACTTGGGGTCCACTCTCCCACCTCCGCCGCTCTGGGGTTTCTTGGGGCGGGGAGTGGGGGTGGGACCTGTTCCACCCCCTCCCCACCCCAGCTGCAGGGAGCGCAGCCCCCTCCCCCCTATTACAGACGCGGGGCCCGAAGCGCCTGGAGGCTCTTGGAAGGAAGGTGCTCCGACGGAGCGGGACTACCAACCCGGCTTAATCACGTTGACGCGCTGCTGTGCGCGGGGGCGGCCGAGCTGGGGGCCACTCGCACCCAGGCCGCCCGTGTGCATCCCCTCGTGCTGCAGCTGGGCGCCCTCGAAAACTTCGCTTTTATCCCAACTTGCAAGCGCGGCAGCGAGCCGTGGGCGCGGCGCCTTTAAGGAAGCTGGGGGCCGGGCTCGCGGCGGGCGCGGCCCTGGGGGGCGGGGCTCGCGACCGCCGGGGCCCTAGTGGGCGGGGCCTCCTCGGAGCGGCTCGAGGGCTTGGCCGCCTGGACCGGACGGAGCGCGGTGCGGAGCAGACATGACCTCGCGCAGGTGAGCCCGACGCCGCGATCCCGGGAGATGAGCTTCAGGCAGGGGGACGCGGGCGAGATGCGGCCCGGGACGTCTCCGCCCTCGGCCGGTTGCCCCCCATGCCTGGCGTCCTGACACCGGCCCCCTCCAGACCGGTGCCGGAACCCTGGGTCCCAGGCCCGCGAGGCCCGGCCTCACTCAGGCGGGTGGAAAGGACTCTTTCGGATGGGTGGCCGGGCCTGGGTGGTCAGAGGTACCCCGACCTAGGGAACGGACCGTGCCCTGCAGGTGGTGGGTGGTGGTGGCTGGAGCCTAGAGTGGGCAGCAGGCGTCAGAACAGTGGCAGACCCCCCTCTCTCCCTCCCGTGGACCCCTTGCTCTGCTCCAGGCTCCCTTTTGCCCACCAGAGATGTATTGTGCGTGGCGGGGGCATTCCTCCCTTCCCTAGGCCTGAAATCCTGGGCAGCAGCAGGGGGTCCGGAGGATCTAGTGCCCCCTCTAGACTTGGCCCCTTGACCCTGCTTGCCTGCAAGGACCAGCCAGCCCTTGACAGGCTCATATCCCCTCCAGACCCTCCTGAGGGCCAGGTTTTGGAGGCTGGCTCCCTGGCAGGGACGTGTGTGAGAGCTTCCTGCCTCCGTAGGGAGGGAAGTGGGAAGTGTGACAGGAACTGGGCACTTCCTGCCCTTTCTGCCGGCTCCCGGCTCCCTGGGCGTGTACACACGCGTGTGAGCTCAGACTTCAGCATGCATGTGGATGTCAGTGAGGAGCCACACAGATGTAAGACACATGTCACCGTTTCCTGGCACTTGGCACATCCAGAACACTCCCCGCTGGGGCTTGGTGAGCCAGAGGTCACAGGAGGGGTCACCCTATGACCCCCAGTGACCCCCTAGATCAGTGAGTGCCTGGACTAGGGCTGATCTGCGGGGCCCGCAGGGCTTCTCCCTGCCTGAGCCAGGTTCTCAGCCCAAGGCAGAGACCCCTGCCTCCTCCACCTCCACCAGAAGCGCTTTAGCAGTGGAGGTCCTAGGTCCTGCGAGGTGTGGTGAAGAGGCAGCAGGCACAGTGGCCTCAGGAGGTTCCTGGGCCCTCAGGCTCAGGAATAGTGGAGGTGAGTTGAGTCTCTAAGAACCTGTTAGTCCAAAGTTTAACATCCAGCCGGAACTCAGGGAGGAGGGGGTTTAAGGGTCTGGTTGGAATGACCCCTCAGGCTCCCCTCGGCCTCTCTCTTGTTTGTCCCCTGGGCAAGTTCTGGTGCTCAGAGAAGGCCGTGTCCGTATCATGTGCATGTGACCCTGGGCCAACCTGGGAAAGCCCCGGGTGGGGCTCTGCCCGCCCTCGCCAACCCCTCCCCGCCTCACCCTGGGATGACCATCTGGACTGTCAATCCTCTGGCCCCTGGGCCCCTGTCCACACCCCTATCAGGCCTGGGCAGGCCCAACCAAATAAAGCTCGTTCCCCCCTGTACGCCCCCCCGTGGCCCCTTCCTGTGGCCCTGTGGTTTGTGGGTCAACGGGCTCCTCCGTCAGCACCACTTAGCCCAGGGCTCTGGTGCCGTGGGGCAGGGCTGGGCGCAGGTCCTGCCTAGCTCTGTGGTTTGGTGCGTTGATATTGGTGCCTGGGAGGGGGCTGGGTCCCATGGGGGGGGCTGCTGAGCCCCCTCAGCCTCCTACTTCGTCCCAGGGTTGGAGAAGAAAGCATGTCTCTGGTTAGTTTCGTTCCGTGCAGTCAGGATGGACCCTGGTTGAGGTTCCTCCGGGACCAGGCGGGGCCAGGGCCTGGGGTCTGGGGACAGGGAAGTGGGGAAGGACCCTGCCTATGCTCTGGGGCCCTCAGCCCTGGAATTCCAACCTGGGACGCTTCTCCACTGGCCTGTGTGGCTCCCACCATCAAGAAAGTGTCTGCCCTCAGGCATGTCCAGCCCCTGTATCATGTGTGTGTAGGCATATTGACAGGCCACTTATGTGTCTCTCAGGGTCCCAGGGTCGGAGATGTGCCATGTACAGATGGGACACCAAGGCCACACAGGAAGCTGGACTGGCCAGTGGCCAGTCTGGGTTCAGGCTGATCTCATAGGTGACCTGGGCTGTCCCTGGGCTCCTGGGCACTGACTGGGCTCAGTGGGCCTTAAGGGGCCCAGGCTGTTAGATCTATTGGGGGCCCAGTATGCCCTGTCCACCCAGTCTGGCCCCTGTTCTGGGCCTTCCTGGCCATAGGCCAGGGCAGAGGTCACCAGGGCAGAGCCGAATCACTGACCTGCCACGGAGCAGGGAGCCCTTCTGCACAGAGGTGACCCAGGGCCCTGGCACAGAGAGGGTGTGGGGATTGGAGATGGCGACCCGTAGCCTCCCTATCTCCTCCCCTGGCCTCAGCCAGAGGCAGCAAGCCACACTGGCCTGCTGGGCACCTGGCTCCACCTCCAGGCCTGGCAGGGGGCTGTCAGGCCCTGCCTTGGCCTGGGACTGTGGGAGGGCGGTGGCGCGAGCTGCTGCAGCCTCTCAGGACGCCCCTCCCCCAGAGATTTCCACCTGATAGACCCAGTGGCAGCTTTCGGGGAGGAGAGGGGATGGAAAGTATGATTGAGAGTCCCCGAAAGGACAAACAAGGTGCTCTTCACCCCTCTCTGTGGCTTTGATGCCGGGCCTCCACCCTCCCCCTGCCCCCACTCTGGGCATTGCCCGTCTTGGACTGGAGTCTGAGGCTGCTGGGGCTGGGGGGAGGGGGCATCTGGGCACAGGATGTGGTTCAGCAGAGTGGGCGGCTGGGGGGTGGGGGTCAGAAACGTTCTTCTGGGTTCCAGCCCCCCCACCCCCACCCCGCCTGCACCGTCTCAGCATGGGTCCAGGGATGGTACGAGGCCATCGCCCTTTTCCTGGTGGCCTTGCCTGCTCTCCTATGACTGGCTATGGAGGTCACCATGTGGCAGCTCCTCCAGGAAGCCTTCCCTGGCAGCCTCACCTGCTGGACCACTCAACCAAAATTGCCCCCAGGTCTGGCTCTCCTGTGAGCCAGCGTGGGAGGGAACTTGAGACACTAGGCCCAGAACTTGCTCAGGAGGTGCCTGGCTGGCAGCATCCCCACTTCCCCCAGGGAGAGCGTGGACAGGGTGCTGCTCACACTGGGTGGCCCTAGGCAGGTCATCTGAGTTTCCAGGCCTCTCTGAACCAATGTGTGGACCCTGGGGGCTCACTGAGATCAGAACAGAGCCTGTCCTCATGGGGACTTACATCCAGTGGTGAAGACACAGGGTGACAGACAAACAGAGAAGCATGGTGTGTCTGTCTGCAGTTAGCAAGTGCCACACGTGGACGGTACGGGCAATGATGGAGCCACAGTGTTGGCCAGGAGGGTCTCTCAGGAAATGTGAGCTGGGGGGAGGCATGAGCTGTGCCCCAGGTGGGCGGCCAGAGGTGGCCAGACAAGGGCGAGGTCAGTGAACAGAGCGATGGAGAACAAGGATTTCCAGTGGTGGGTCCACGAGGCAAGCCAGTGCTGGCAGGACTCGGAGTCTCCTCCTGAGAGCTGCAGGGGGCCACTGGCAAGTTTTAAGCAGCTCTGATGTGGATTTCCTGAGACTCCCTCTGTCTGCCATGGCTTGGCTGTAGGGGCAAGGATGAGGCCCAGAGACCCGGAATTAATAGTCCAGGCGAGAGCTAGTGGGCGCTGGGCCCCAGGTGGTGGGAAGTGGTCAGCTCCGGGCGTGTTTAGAAGGTAGGACAAGAGGATTCCGATGGACTGGGTCATGGTGCCGGGAAGGAGAGGGGTTGCAAGGCGGGGACCTGAGCACTGGGTGAGTGGTGGCTCCCTTCGCTGAGTGAGGACAATGCAGAAGAACAGGGATTTGGTTCGTTTTCAGGAGTTTTTAATTTTGCAGATGTTAAAATAAAGATGCTGTTACCTTTCCAAACAGATGCTAAGAAGTGTCGTGTCTGACCCTGAAGCTCAGAGCCCAGGTGGGGCTGGAAGTGTAGACAGTGCGTGGACATGTACACATGTAGGCACAGGTGGGGGGCTGTGACACTGAGGAGTCAGAAAGAGGAGGAGGAAGGCCTTGCCAGGTGAGGTGGAAAACCAGGGAGCGTGGAGAACCTCCGAGGACAGCAGAGTGGAGAGCGTTTCTAGAGGCTTGACCGCCTGTGTCACGTGCTGCTGGGGACGGAGGCCTGACCCTGGGCCCTGGGAGGCAGATGAGGACCCAGAGCCAAGGTCTCAGGGGGCTGGAGGGCGGAGGGAATCAGGTCTGTGCGGACTCCGTCGAGGCAAGCAGTGTGGACCAGCAGAGGCCAGGAGAACCTTCTGTGATGATGGGAACGTTTCCTGCCTGCACCATCGACAGCGACACGCGGCTTCCCACAGTGGAGTGTGGCCAGCATGGTCCAGGAACTGGAATTCTGATTTTTTGGATTTCAATGCACTTACTTTCAGATCCCACACATGCTGTGGCTGCCGCGCTGGACAGTGCAGATATAGACTGAGCACAGAAGGCTCCTTGGAGGGGTCAGGACGGGAGCTGAAGGCAAGGGGAGGCCTGAAGGGGAAGCAGGAAGACCTGGAGGGAGAAGGGGCCAGGGCAGCTTTCAAGAAGAGATGTGATCTGATTCCCATTCTAGAAAGATCTCTATGGGGGAGGATCATCCTTGCTCCCATCACTCGAGTCAGCATGGGGGCAGGGGCAGGTCCACCGGGGCACAGCACTCCACCCCATCTGTGCCTAGGTTATGACTGCAGACAACGGGCGGGGCCTGGGGCCACAGGCAGCAGAGGTGGAGTGGGGGCCCTGGTTTCTTACTGGATGCAGGACCCCGGACCCCCACCATGTGTCATGTGTGGTGACCGGGGGGATGTCCCCTGCCCCTCCAGTGGTGACCCCAGTGCCTGCAGTGGACAAGTTGCAGAGTGAAGGTGTTACTGCTCGAGGATGGGAAGGGGCAGAGGGTGGGGGAGCCTCTCCTCCCTTGCTCCTCCCTTGTCCCCTCCCTCGTCCCTTCTTGCCAACACCCTGAGAGGCTCTGGGGCGACCACATGCAATTTACTCCTGGGCCCAGAAACTCCTGCCATAAGGGCACGGACTCGAAAGCACTGTTATGACCTCAGACAGGGGCCCCTGTGCAGCCCTGATGAGGGGGCCGCGGGCTGTCCCAACATCTCATTGGGGAGGCTGTGGTTTGCTGATGGGCTGGGAGGGGAGGAAGGGAGCCCCGCGTGACTCTGGGGGATCCCTAGGGCCTTTGGCAGAGCTGGGAACCCCTGGTCGGGTGGGACCAGGCAGAGAGTGGAGTGTCTGCAGGACACTGGAGGGGTCTGCCCCCACGCCTCCCCTGCCTGTGTCCCCCAGACCCCAGCCCTGCCTCCCTCCCCCCAACCTCAGACCCTGTGGTCACTGCCCGTGGAAGGTGACGAGCATGGGGCAGCCCACGACAGGCACCGTGGGTGTTTGCCACTGAAACGTCGACGGGGGCTGGGGGTGGGTCAGGGCCAGGCACAGAGTGCTCAGCGTCCCTGGCTCTCTAGGGTCACTGACCTGCTGTCCCTGTTCCAGGTGGTTTCACCCCAACCTCGGCGGGGTCGAGGCGGAGCAGCTGCTCCTGTCCCGGGGCCAGCACGGGAGCTTCCTGGCCAGACCCAGCAGGAGCTGCCCGGGAGGCTTCACGCTGTCCGTCAGGTGGGTGGTGCCACGGCCAGGCATGAACAGGCCTGTGGGTCCAGAGGCCTTGCAGGGCCTGAGCACCCTCAGCTGGGGGCACAGGTGGGGATCAGGCTCCCTAGTCCTCCCAGAGGGGTGATGGGCAGCATCCCGGGCAGCAAGGACCCCACTGGGGCTGGACGCCGAGAGTCTGGGTTCGGGGGCGGGGTGGGAAGGTGGGTGGGAGTCCAGCATTCCAGGCCAGGTGGCCTGTGGGCAGGAGGGCACCATTTAGAAGGGCTTCAGGGAGGGGTCTGTGAGGTGGGGCGTTGGCAGGACCTCCCTCTTGCCCTCTGAGGGGTCTGGTGGGGCGGGCAGGAGGCCTCAATGGCTGTGATTGTGCTACTGTCTCATGGGGATGCTGCCCACTGCTGCCCAGTGGGGGTCTGCCCAGAGCCCACAAAAGGGCCGTTGTGTGGGGAGGAGGGGTGGGGAGGGGCTGCAACCAGCAGAGTGGACAGCCGGGCCTGTGTCTGCCCTGGATAGAGAGGAGTCAGTCTGTGAGGAAGAGTGGTGGTCTGGGTGAGGGGGCTTCCAAAGGGCTCTAGATCTTTCAGGTTCTCTGCTAAACCCAAGGCAGTAGGCGAGACTGAGGTGAGCCCTCAGGATGGACTTCCCTCACCCTGGGGCTTCCCAGGCAACATTGTGGGGCCTGGGGAAGCTGTCTTGGGGGCCCTGTCCCAGTCGTCTGGAGCCCCTGGGCAGGTGGTCTGGGTGAGGCAGAGCCCGTCATGGAGGGCAGCCCCAGCCTCGGCCTCCAGGCCAAGGGAGAATCAGGTGCACGGTCTGCAAGCCTAGTGCTGGCTGCCCAGGGTGCCGTGTGGGCGGGGTGCCCACCACCAGGGTGGGGCCCAGACCCTGGCTGGACTGGGAGCTGCAGCCTGGCCTTGGCGCTGTTCCTGGCAGGGAATCTGCAGAGGCCAAGACCTCAGGGCAAGAAAGGCCCAGGGGCTGTTCCGGAAGCTGAGGGTGGTGATGGGAAGAGGGGGGATGGTAGGAGCAGGGCCCCCAATGGTGGCTGGTGCTTGGTCCTTCCAGGCGCCACGACGAGGTGACCCACATCAAGATCCAGAACACGGGCGACTACTACGACCTGTATGGAGGAGAGAAGTTCGCCACGCTGGCTGAGCTGGTGCAGCACTACACGGACCAGCGCGGGGGGCTGCTCCGAGAGCGCAGCGGGGCCCCCGTCGAGCTGCGGCACCCACTGGGCTGCCAGGACCCCACGACCGAGAGGTGAGCGGCTGGCATCCATGTCCGGCCAGCATCTGTGTGTCTGGCCCCGCACGTGTGTGTGTCCGCGGGGGCAGGCTCCATGGGGTGTTCCGCCCCCCGCTCATGGTCAGGCCTGGGCAGAGCTGTAGCAGAGCTGAGGGGGTCCCTGCACCCCTCTCCTGGGCTCCGGGCCTCACTCCTCCAGGTCTCAGCACACCGCAGGGGTGAGTGGGACAGGAGCCTGCAGCCAGTCTCACCGCTGCCCTCTCAGCTGGTGACCTGGGGTGAGCAGGCTCCTCCAGCCTCGGTTCCCCAGTTCCCGGATCGGCACCTGCAGGAAGTGGGGGGATGGGTGGCGGCAGCAGGGTGTTGGGGGGGCAGGTGGGGCTGAGCTGGGGAGGCGGCCCTGCCCTCCTTGCTGAGGACCATGCTGCCACCTGGTGGCCGCCCCAGGCCCCACAGAGCCCACCTGTCCTGCCTCCTGCAGGCTCCTGGGAGGAGAGGGTCAGAGAGGTGGGCTGGCAGACGGAGGCTGGCGGTGGGAGTGGGTCTGTCGGTCTCTCTTTGTCTGTGTCTCCGTGCCTCTCGCTCTGTGTGGGTCTGTGCCCCCTCACCTGGCCAGGCCATGGCCTCCAGTCTCACCTGAGCTCCCTGACTCCCCTGCCCCGGGCCAGGTGGTACCATGGGCACCTGTCTGGCAAGGAGGCCGAGAAGCTGCTGATGGAGAAGGGCCGTCCGGGCAGCTTCCTGGTGCGGGAGAGTCAGAGCAAACCCGGGGACTTCGTGCTGTCGGTGCTCACACAGCCGCTGGACAAGGCGGACCGCCGGCCACGGGTCACTCACGTCATGATCCGCTTCCAGGTGGGAGGCTGCTCGGGGTGGGGGTGTGGCTCAGGGGAGGCCAAGGCGGCCAGGCCCCTCACTGCCGCCCCCCACCCCGCAGCCAGGCGGGAAGTTCGACGTGGGGGGTGGGGAGCAGTTCCACACCCTTGGAGACCTGGTCGAGCGCTACAAGAAGAACCCCATGGTGGAGAAGTCAGGGGCCGTGGTGCACCTCAAGCAGGTATGCTTCGGGCACATGACCCTTGGGATCCAGAGTGGGCTTCTCTCCCTGGGGGGCCCAAGAGACACCGGCACAGCCCCACCCAGGAGAAAGGGCGCCAGGCCAGCACTGGGGCAGGGTGGCCCAGGGGAAGGGTGTGGGCAGGGCAACTGCCCCCAGGGGAAGGTGCTGTGTGGTCTGTGGGTCCCTGCTAAGCTTGGACTGGGCCTCTCCCTGCCAGCCCCTCAAGGCCACGAGGATCAGCGCCTCGAGCATCGACAGCCGCGTGCAGGAGCTCAACAAGGCCACCGACGCCAGCGAGAAGGCCAAGCAGGGCTTCTGGGAGGAGTTCGAGGTGCCTGCCCGCTGCCCACCCCCCAGACTCCCGTCCTCTGGGGCTGGGGCCAGCAGAGGGGTGCAAGGCAGGGAAGGCAGGGTGGGTGCTGAGAGCTCTGGGGAGGGTTGGGGCCACGGGCTGAAGCCTCCACTTCCCCAGATGCTGCAGCAGCAAGAATGTCGGCTCCTATTTCCCCGGAAGGAGGGGCAGCGGCTGGAGAACAAGCCCAAGAATCGCTACAAGAACATCCTTCCCTGTGAGGGCCGGGCAGGGCATGTGGGGCCTCCAACCCCCATGCGGGGGCCCATCTGCAAGGCGGGCCTTGGGGGTGGAGGCAAGGGATCATATCCAACCTTGGTATGATGCTCCCTCTTACACATGCAGGGCCCCTTCCTCCCTTGTCTCGGATCACCATGGGGTCAGTGGGCACGGAGGTGGGTGGGGCCATGAGCTTCCCTCTCCCCTGGAGACCTGAGTGGCATCTTTCCCTTCCCAGTTGACACCACCCGTGTCACCCTGCATGACGTGGACCTCAACGTGCCTGGAGCTGACTACATCAACGCCAACTACATCAGGGTGCGTGTGCACGGGGCAGGTGCACATGTGGCCTGGCATGGATCAAACAGGACATCTTGAGCCGTGTCTGGCCACACGCCAGTCACCCCATCCCCCTGTCATGAGCCTGGAGCTCCTGCTGGCAGCCTAAGAAGAGCCAGGACCTCCAGCGATCTGTGGACCCTGGCAGAACAGTAGATGCTCATGGAGGGAAGAGGGGTGTGGCGGTCCCCAAGGGGTCCTCAGAGTGGACTGGACTAAATATTGGTCCTAAGCCCCCCCAACCTGGGTGGGAGGGACTGTGTGTGAGCCCCCCACCCCGGGACTACTTTGCATATCATTGGCATCCCCTTGTGTCTGTCCTCTGGCACTTTAATTCCTGGAAACAGCAGGCAGCTGACACCCACCCCCTTTCAGAGTGACCCAGAGGAGAAGCCAGGCCACGGACCGGGCAAGGTGTACATCGCCACCCAGGGGTGTCTGCAGACCACAGTGGCTGCCTTCTGGGCCATGGTGCACCAGGAGAACACGCAGGTCATCGTCATGACCACCCGGGAGGTGGAGCGAGGGCGGGTAGGAACGTGGGCTTGTCCCCCCATGTGCTCACCTGGACTGTGTTAGTGGCTGGCCGAGGCTTGCTTCTTCAGTCTTTGGGCCCTGGGGGAGCGGGGAGGGCCCTGGACAGCCCTGTGTGTGGATGTGCATGCCCGTGTCACCACAGGGCACAGGGGCAAGGGTGTTGGTGGTCCCCTAGCACGGCTGATGCAATGCACCCACCCCCCAGAACAAGTGTTTCCGATACTGGCCAGAGCTACATGGCAGCCAAGAGTATGGCCAGGTATGCGTGTGCAACGTGGCTGAGAACCAGGCCCAGGGCTACTGTGTGCGGGAGCTGCAGGTGTGGCGGCCAGACCAGGTGAGCCTGGAGGGCAACGGGATATGTAGGGCCGGGGTCAGCGTGGTCGGCAAGTCCCCAGTGCGTGCTGGGGTGAGAGGCCCCATGCTGGGAGAACCCCCCTACTCTGCTCAACCCAAACCCACTGGCCTTGGTGGCTTCCATGTTCCCCAACCCCATGGGCACAGTCCTGGCCTGGGCTCTGCTGGGCAGTGTTCACAGGTGGGCCATATTCTCAGCCCCAGGCCCCAGGCCCCAGGCGCCCAGCTCCGGGGTGGCCTCACGCCCACATCGTCTCTCCCTGTGCAGTCTCCCCCTGGGCCATCTGCAGTGTACGCCAGTGGTGCCTATTTCTGTCCCAAGCACAGATCCCTCCCCCAGCTCCCTAAGTCTAACCACCTGGGGGGTCCTGCAGGCCCCTCATATTTGGCTCTTCCCCATAGAACTCACTGTCCCTGAAAGCTGTGTCTTCCACCCATGCTCTCCCTTCCCTTCCCAAGTCTCCTGAGCTGACTGGGGCCATCTGGACCCCCAAGCCCTGAATCCCATCTTTTCCTCCCACCTCCTCCTGCTCGGCCTTGGCCCTGCTGGTCACTTCTGGCAAACCGGTCTGAGCCAGGGCCTGCCTCCTTCCGCGGCTCATTCCCCGCGCCCCTCCCACCCCGGGGTCACAGGAGTGCCCGCTCTGACCCCTCGCCGGCCCCACCTGGGAGCTGCCCAGAGAGCCCTGCCCCACTCACCAGCCCGCCCTGCCAGGAGGAGCCGCCGCGGGCGGTGAAGCACTACCAGTACCTCAGCTGGCCCGACCACGGGGTCCCGGCCGAGCCCGCCGGTGTCCTCAGCTTCCTGGACGAGGTGAACCGCGCCCAGAGCAGCGTGCCGGGGGCCGGACCCATGGTGGTGCACTGCAGGTGCGGCCAGGGCGGGCCACGCGAGGCCATGCTGTGAGAGGGTGGGCCTCTGGGCGGGCCGCGCCGCGTCCCGTGCACTCGCCACAGGCCTCCTGGTCCGTCCCCACAGCGCCGGAATCGGACGCACCGGGACCATCATCGTGATTGACATCCTGGTGGACGTCATCCGCAGGCAGGGTGAGCCGCCCCGGCCCTGCCCCTCCCGCCTGGCCCTGCCCTCCCTCCCTGCCGGCCACGCCTCTCCCATCTAGCCCTGCCCACCCTCCTATCTAGCCCCTGCCCCTGGTCCGCCCCAGAGCTATCTAGCCCACTGGCACTGCCCTTCACATACAGCCCCGCCCCTCCTGCCTAGCCCCGCCCTCCCTCCCTGCCGGCCCCGCCCCTCCCTGAGCGCGCTGGTCCCCAGGGCTGGACTGCGACATCGACGTCCCCACGACGATCCAGCTGGTGCGGCGGCAGCGCTCGGGGATGGTGCAGACCGAGGCGCAGTACAAGTTCGTGTACCTGGCGCTGCAGCGGTACATCCAGGGCGAGCAGCTGCGCCTGCGCGAGCAGGTGGGGGCGGGGCCGGGCCGGGGCGGGGCCTGCGTGGGCGTCTCCATGGTGACCGGCGGCCCCTCCCCCCAGCGCGAGACGCCCGAGGACCCCGACTACCTGAACGTGGGCGCCGCCCCCACCGACCCGCGTCGCAGCCCTGCACCCGCGCCGTCCCGGGCACCCGCGGCGTGAGTGGGGCGTCGTCGGGGTGGGGACCGGGGTGGGGTGTAGCCCGTGGTGGGGTGTAGCCCGTGGTGGGGGCGCATGGCCCAGGAGTTGGGGGCGCGGCGGGACGACCGCGCACGGGCGCCGCCGAACCCCGTGTCCTCCCGCAGGACCACGGAGCCCTCCGGCGGCGTGTACGAGAACCTGCGCGGTCTCGGGCGGTGAGGGCGCCCAGCAAGGCCGGCCCTCGTGTTCCTCGCAAGGACTGTGTTAGGACGGTACTGACCGGAGCTCGTCTCGGAGTCGCCGCTCAGACCCTCCGGGCTAAGCCTGAACGCCTAGAGATGGCGGGGGCAGCAGCTGGGAGACCCGGGTGTCCCTGCCGCTACTGGGGCTCCCAGGTGAGGGTGCAGGAGGGGAGGCAGGCCTGCAGGGCTGTGGGTGTCTCTCAGCATGGGAGGCCACCAGTGACCACGTGTGACCTTGTGTGTGCCACGAGGTTGAGTGTCAGCCTGTGTGTGTGACATGAGTGACCAGCGAGCAGGTGCCTAGTCTGTGCTTGACCTGAGTGTAGCCACCAGTGCCTGTGCCCCGCTCTCCTGCATCCTGTGCTCCTCCATTTGGAGCTGCTCCTCAGCGGTGCCCACAATGCGTGGTCTGGGATGTGGCCCAGGCAGTGGCTCAGTCCTTGTCGTGTCCAGGCTGGGCCCAGGCCCTCTCATTGTGGTCACGTGAGGATAAATGCTTGTTGAATGAGGGAATGTATGAGATGCTTATGAGACTACGTGTGTGACCACACGTGCCCGGCCCTACAGTGACGAGAGTGAGGCTCCGCATGTGCGTGACTGGTGTGTGTCGGCTGTAATGTCACTGGCACGTGCTCCGTGGTCACACCCTGCCATCACGGGTGGCCCTGTGGCTTTGCGGTGTTCTCAGTAAAATACTGTGTTCTCAGTTGTATGTCTTTGTTGGGGCCTGGGGCAAGAGTGTATGTGGTCCCCTCCACTGGGCCCAGCCTCTCCAGGGTTTCCCTGAGCCCCACAGCCCCAGCCAGAGCCCCAGCCAGTTGAAGCAGGAAGTTCTGGGCTCTGGGGCAAGAGGTGCAGATGCTGAGACTTGCTTGAGCCAGAACGGGCCTGACCTCTCTTGGCCATGCCAACCTGGCAATGCAGGATTCCTGGGGCTAGGGCAGAACTGGTGGGCGTGGCGGTGGGCGCTGGCAGGACTCCCACCCATCCCTCGGGACACTGCACTTTCCTGCTTCACCAGCCAGTCCCAGCCTGGGTGTGGTTTGCCAGAGACCTCTGTTTCTGTCCCCCATGGGCGTCGGTTCCCCGGGGACATGGGTTCTGTAGCCCTCCAGTCAGGGCTCCCTGCAGGGCTGTGGGGCCATGATTTCTCAGGGGTGTGGCCTGGTATGATCCCAGTGGGGCACGGGGTGGAAGGCTCTGTCTGGACAAGGCCAAGGCTCCATCCTGGTCCCGTCTGCCCTAGTGCTCTGGTCTCTCTCCCCGTCTTCCTGGGGGCGCTTCACAGTCCTGGGGGGCAGTCAGGTCCAGAATTGCTGCAGCTCCTCCACAGCCCAGAGGAACAGGAGTTGGACCCCTAGAACCTGGGGCCACCTGCCCTAGGGGCCACTGGGAGTCCCACTCAGTGGGGGTGTCCTCTGGATTGAGGCTCCCTGGAGCAGGGCCAGACCCTGGCCTCTCCTGGAGGGAGGGGCTCAGTGGTGCAGAAGGAGGGCGCACAAGAGTGAAGACCCCTTACCAAACATGGACACAAAATAATTTATTTAAAAATGCATAATTCAGGAGGGTGGGATGGGCACTGGGAGCTGGGCTCCCTGCCACTGCCCCTGTCCTCTGGTCAGAGAGCAGGGTCAGCACCCCACCCAAGGGAAGGGGCCAGCCCCGCCCAGGGAAGGGGTCTGGGAAGGAGCAGTGAGTGACAGGGGAAAATAAATAAGGCTGGTGAGCCCCTCCCTTCTTAGCAAGGAGCTGCACTTGCAGGCGATTCAGTGTGTACAGGGAGGGCCTTGCCAGGTTCTCTCCTGGGCCTCAGTTTTCCCATCTGCATGATGGGAGTCAGGGGAGTGGCCTTTGGGGCCCATAGGAGCCTCTGATTCTTGGAGGCTTTGGGGACACTTTTGTATACCCCATCAGGACCCAGCCCCAGGGGGACGGCAGGCGAGCTGAATGGAGTCTGCGGTCCTCAGACATGTTGGGGCTCCTCTGGGGTCCTGGAGACCAACTCCCAACAGCTGCTGCACCCCGTGTCCCTGGCTGTGGGCTCCACGCGTGGAGCTGGGCAGGATGGCTGGCCCTAGTTGTCAGCCAGGGGCCCAAGGGAGAAGGTGGTGGCGGCGGCGGTGGCGGCGGGGGCCCGGGGGAGGCAGCGCAGATTCCCGGTCTTGAGCACGCACTGCACGGGCCAGAGTGCCACGCAGAAAAGCAGGAGCAGCAGGACCACGATGAGTGTCACACGCCTCCAGGCCTGGCAGCCCGCCCAGCAGCGGGCCGGGCGGCCCCGGGGGTGGGCGGACCCTGGGGTTGTTGGGGGCGCCGTGGGCTCAGCAGGCTTGCTCAGGCCCACATCCACACACACGAAGCCAGGGGCCGCAAGGCCAGGCGCAGAGGGCACTGGGCGGCAGCACAGCCTGGTGCCCTCCAGCCACACGGGCTCCTCCTGCCTCAAGTGAGCTGGCATCCTGGCCTGCAGCTGGCGGCTGGTGCGCAGCGCAGGGGCCCCGGCGTTGGGCACGGCTGTGGGCTGCCGGCAGAACGGGCAGGGCACAGCTTCGCAGCCAGGCTGGCCTGTTGGCTGGGCAGCTGCCAGCCTTGCCAGGCACTCCAGGCAGAAGACATGGGTGCAGGAGAGCTCCTTGGGTGTCTTGAAGATGTTGTCATAACCCGAGAAGCAGATGGAGCACTCTAGCGGGGAGGCCACCTTCTCTGAGCCAGGGGTGCTAGGGGACCTGGGGCCACTGGCCGAGCCGGGTGTCCTGGGGCCACTGGCCGAGCTGGGGGACCTGGGCACTGTGCCTGTGGGGCTGCCCCGGCTGGAGGGTGGCATGGCCGTGTGCCACACCTGCTGGCCTGATGACATGGCTCTGAGCTGTGGGACAAAGACCACTGTGAGTGACCACAGGCTGCCCCGTTCCTGGAAGGTCCATCTGTTGCTCTCTCCCAGTCTCTCTCTTTTGCCTAGCACCAGCCCCAAAGATCCTGGGAGGACACTGCCCACAGTGTCCAGAAAGTCCCACCTGTACCCGACTCAAGGTCTCTCTGTTTACCCCCTGCCCTCCCCCACCTCCCCACGCTGAGACGGGGTGAACATACTGGGGGCATCATGCTGACCACTCAGTGGGCACCTCCTGCCGGCCCTGCCCTACCTGGCTGTGCCACTTGGGCAGAAATAAAGGTGATGGTGAAAATGGCCCACAATAGTTACTATTTACATCTGGGCTCCACGAGGCTGGGCCCAGGCCATGTGACAAGCAAAAGGCAGAGAGGGTGGGGTGACTCAACCAGGGTCACCAGGCCGAGAGGCCAGCGCACCCTGGGCTCTCACAGGAGGGTGTGGCTCTGCATCGGGGGGAGTGGGTTTGAGCACAGATCCCAGTGTGGCCGCATGCTCAATTTGCAAGTGGCTGTGTGAAGGTGGGGTGCCAGGCCAGGTGAGGGTCGGGACTCGGGGTTTGGGGGCTGGTCTGAGCTGGTTGGGCTGCGGGAAGCTGGGGAGGGCATGAGCCGGGGTGGCGGCTGGTGGCCTGAGGGTTTGTCTCCAGCAGCAGCCCCAAGCCTGCAGGGCCAGCCTGGCTGGCTGGTGACGAGGGCCTGGTGCCAGCCCTCAGGACCCGGAAACGCACCTCAGCCTGCAGTGAGGAGAATGGGAGGTGGACGAGTCCAGCCATCCTCTCTGGCCCGGCCGCCGCCCCGGAGGGTCACACGAGCACACAGCTGCCAGCCGGGAGGCAGTGGGATGTCCTCCTCCTGGGCCACTCCCATTTCCACAGACGCCCCCCTGGCCAGGCTCATGTGACTGCCCGCTGACCAGGGCCTGCCCAGCCATCCCACCCGTCCACTGGGCCAAGGTCTCCACCCCAGGAAGCCACAGGGATCATGTCTAGAGGAGAGCAGGTGAGGGGGTGTGTTGCCCATCACCTTCACAGTGGAGGAGGTCAGGGCCTTTGGGAAGACCTTGGCAGTGTGACCCCGTGGAGCCCGGGAGGTCCCCCAGTGATGACCCTGACCCTGACTTGCTGGTCAGTCCAGGTGAACTAGGGCGATGACTTTGTGGTGACGCACCGTGAAGGCTTGGGTGTTGCTGCATCAGGATTGTGACTGCCATGAGTCATGGAGACACCCCTGTGATGTCACGAGTGCCCCCGGCATCCTGGCTGAGATGTCACCAAGTCTTGGTGATGGCACTGGCTGCAGGCCAGGCGGTGGCCTCAGCAGGGTCTGGGGGACTGCGGGCTGTCCTCCCCAGGCAGGTTCGCCCCACAGAGCCTGTTCCTTGGCACTGAGGACCCGCCCCTCCGTGGGGTGCCCCGCCCTGAGCCTGTACAGGTGAGAGGTGAGTGCCAGCTGAGCTGGCTTTACCTGGTGGCCAGGGGTCAGCAGAGCCTGGGCATGATCCTCCGGGCTGGCCACAGCCAGGCTTCGAAGCTCGGAGCTCTCCTGCTCCAGCAGCGTCCACTCCTTCTCCTCCGGGCCGGCTGGCCTGTGCTCCACCTGGCAGGTGTCCCTCTGCGGGACTGGCTGCCAGCAGCTGTCCCAGTGGCACTGGTCTGGCAGGTGCGCCCTCTGCTCTGTCCAGGCAGGTGGGATACAGGGGACGTATGTGCTCTTCCAGGTGCGGAGCGCTGTCCCGAGCAGGGGTGAGTTCTCTGGGCTGGGCTCCTGGCAGGTGTCTTTATACGCTCTCAGGCGTGCTGGCCAGGGGCGTGGCATGGGGCCTCTGGGATTGGCTGGCCTCCTGTCCTCTCCCGGGCAGGCTAGGCAGTGAAGGGCGGGGAGTTCGAGGTGAGAAGTCAGAGCCTGGGGTGGGGCTGGGGTCAGTGTAGGCCTCCACAGCCTGGGCAGGTCTGGGGGAGGTGGACACCTGGATAACACCTCCCCCCGTGGCCCTGGGATGCTGGAGCAGCCCCTCTGGAAACAGACCTGCTCACTGACCCCGTTCAAGGCCCTGGTGGCACCTGAGCTCCTGGGTGGGCCTCCCAGAGGGGCCCCTCCGAGGAGCCCCCACAATTCCAGCTCAGCCTGTCACCCCCGACCTGTGCTCTCACCAAGCCCACCCCCATGAGCCCCGTTCCTGCCTGCCCCGTGTCCACACATGTGCACCCCATTGTTCACAGGCACGGCCCTCCCAAGCTTGTGCTTCTGCTGCCCCAGCCCCTCCTCCTGCTCTGGGTCCAGGGACTGGGGTTAGAGGTCAAAGATCAGGAAGAGTCAGGGACCAGGCTAGCCACAGGAACTTGTTTCAGGTGTCTGCTAGGGTCACCCTCGGTTACATACACGGGGCAAGGACCCCAGGGCCCAAGGAAGCCCCCCGCCCAGCCAGAGGTTCCAGAAATCTTCCTGGGGGAAGGGGGAGCAGTTCAGTCAGCATGGGATGCTAGCAGACCACAGCATGGCCTGTGCAAAAGCCTGGCTGGGGCTGGGGGCTGAGGCTGAGGGTGCTGGGGTGGAGGGTGTGGGGGCTGAAGCTGGCGGGACCAGGGTGGAGGGCTGGGGGCTGTGCCGGGGGGCTGGGGTGGAAGGCTGGGGGCTGGGGGTGCCAGGGTGGAGGGCTGGGGGACTGGGGTGGAGGGCTGGGTAGGGGCTGAGGTTGGGGGGACTGGGGTGGAGGGCTGGGGGCTGAGGCTGGGGGGGCCGGGTGGAGGGTGTGGGGGCTGAGGCTGTGGGGGCTGGGGTGGAAGGCTGAGGCTGGGGGTGCCATGGTGGAGGGCTGGGAGCTGAGGCTGGGGGACTAGGATGAGGGCTGGGTGGGGGCTGAGGCTGGAGGACTGGGGTGGAGCAGCGGGATGGGGATGGAGGAGCTGGGTGTGGTGTAGAGGGAGCAGAGCCTAGCCAAGGCAGGGACTGCACCCCCTACACCCACTCTGTGCCCAAGGTGTTCCTGAGGCTTCCCCACCTGACACCCCCTCCCAACCCCCGTGGCCACGCAGGCTCTCCCCCACTGCCCAAGGGCTCTCTGCCCCCTGGCGTCCCACAGCACACCTCAGTGCACACCTTAACTGGACCCGGGCACGGTTCCCCTGCTGCTCAGCTGGGGCCCTGGACCTGAGATGGGACCCAATCATGAACCTGTGGGGAGGGCATGTTGGGCCTGGTGAGGCTGGGAGCAGGGGTCTACCCTGGTGGGGGATGGCCTGCCCCACCCCCATAGGCTGGCCTCAGGCTGCGCCCACTCACCTGGCACCCACTGACCACCTCAGCTGGGGCCCGGGACCCTCAGAGGCTGCCCAGCCCCAGCAGCACTCAGAGAAGCACCAAGAGCCAACAGAGGTCAGAGATCAGCAAGAGGAAGACCCTACAGCAGGGCAGCATTAGGTGGGTACACAGAGCAGGCTGCCTGGGCACGAGACACCAGGAGGAGCCGGCCACAGCAAGATGAGGAAGGGTGGCCAAGCCGAGGATGGGGACGGGAGAGCGGCCAAGACCCATATGGAGGCTGAGATGTTAGGTGACACAGGAGAGAGAGGGACCTGGGCTCAGGAAGGGGCAGGGCTCCCATCTGTTCCATGAGGGGGTGGGGGCCCATGAGGGGGAATGGGGGGCCTGGAGAGGGGGAATGGGGGACCTGGAGAGGGGTGGGGGCCAAGGGAGGGGGAATGGGGACCCGAGAGGCGGAGTGGGGGCCTAGAGGGGGGGTGGGGGCACAGGGAGGGGGGAGTGGGGGGCCTGGAGAGGGGATGGGGGCCCAGGGAGGGGGAATGGGGGGCCTGGAGAGGGGATGGGGGCGCTGGGAGGGGGAATGGGGGGCCTGGAGAGGGGGTGCCCCACATGGGCAAAAGCTGGTTCCCCCTAGGCCGGGCGAGAGTCAGAGGCTGGGCTGTGGCAGGATTCAGCCTCCGCCCCTCCCTCTGGGGCTAGGCTCCCCAGGGGCTTGGCATTGCCCTCTGGGCATGAGGTGGTCCTGCGAGGGCATCCAGCGGACTCAGCCAGTCCTGTCTCTCCTGCACCCAGCAGTGAGAGCCAGGTCCCCAAAGGTCGGCCCAGCCGCCCCTCCCCAACTCGCTGAGGCAGCTCCTCCAGGGTCCCATGCCCAGGTCCCTGGCCAGGACCTCTGCCCACATCACCTCCTCAGGCCCCCTCGGTCCTGTCTGTGCGCCCACCTCCTGAGGTTGCGGTGGGTCCTCCTCTTGCTGACCTCCAACCTGATAGGATCTGGGTGCTCCTGGTGCTGAGCGATGAATCGATGAGAGAATGATGAGCTGCCAGCCGTGACCCAGGGCTGTGCCCACTGCCTACCCTCCACGCTCACCTCCTGGGGCACAGGGGCCCCATGGCAGTTGACATAGTGGGGGTCACGAGGGGACATGCCCCACCTGCCTGGTTGGCCTGAGCCGATGACCCCAAAATCGGCCTCGTTTGGGCCTCTTATGTGAGGGCCTGGATCCAATCAGGGCTGGGTGAGGGGCTCAGCATGCAGAAACTGTGGAGGGGCTGTGCAGGGCTCCCACTGCAGACACCTGCCCCCACGCCATACCCCCACTTTCTGGCCTGGATGCCCATCAGGGTCACAGGCTGGCCAGTCCAGCCATCCCACCCCCACTATTTGGGGGCCTGAGACAGTCACACCCAGGCCCAGGGGTGCCCGGTGGCAGACGGCTCAAGGAGCCAGGCTGCACAGGCCTCGAAGGTCAGGGGAAGGGTGTGGGGCTCACTGTAGGAACCAGGGCTGGAGATTGGGATACAGGGACAAATTCAGAGTGGAGTTTTGCTGCTGGGGGTGGGGCAGGGCTGAGGCTGGGCTGGGGACTTGGGGGCGCAGGAGGGGGGACAAATTCCAAGAAAGAGTTGGCAGGACCTGGAGGCGGGCTAGGGGAGGGACATGGAGGTGGCTGGAATGACTCTGGGTTTCTGGTTTGCACCTCAGGGTCGGGGGAAATGGAAGGCCCTGGGGGAGGTCCCTCAGAGGTGTGGACGAGCTGGGGGCCCCATCGGTGCCTGGCCGGGGCCTCCAGAGCCTGCCTGCCTGGACCTGCTGTCCTGGTTGAATGTGGCTCTGTTTCCTGTTTCATCCCCAAGTGAGAAGCCTGGCCTGGTGTGAACACCGGAGCAAGGACAAGGCGTCTCCTCCCGTCTGCTCCCTCCCCACAGGGACCCACAGGGGAGGCCGAGGGAGTCTGGAGGGTCCCACGTCACGCCCCTCCCAGCCCCAGCCTCCCACACAGATGGCGGCGGAGCGTCCTCTCACTTCCTCACGGTCCCTGAAGCCGGCGGGGACCCTGACCCTGTTCTCCCCACCTCCACCTCAGCCCCCTTCTCCTCACACAAGGGGACGGAAAGGACGGCAGTGCCCCCAGGGGCACAGCCCAGGCCCCCAACGATCCCCATCCCTGCTGAAGTGGAAAAGTCCACGTCAGCCTGGCCAGTGAGGCTGGCCTGGGGGGCAAGAAGGGGTGGGCTGCTCACTCTCCTCAGACCCCCAGGACTTCCCCCAAGTGTGGCGGCCGACGCTCCTGCCTTTCCATCTCCCATCAGACCTCATACTGAGGGTCCCCACCCTGCATTGGCCACCAGGAGGTCAGTGATGCAGCCTGGCCAGGCATCCTTCCCTGGCTGCAGACATAGGCTCAGGGACAGATGGACCCGGGGGCAGCCGAGCCCCCTCGGGAGTTTCCGAACATCAGAGAAGAGGCGGCTCTGGGGGGCCAGCCTGCCTCCCTGGAACAGCTGGGCCCTGGGCAGGCCAAGGGCCACCCTGTGCCTAGGAACTCCGTGGGAACCCCACAGCCTCTCAAGGTTCTGGCCAGGGAGCAGGCAGTTCGCCGGGTGGCTGTCCCCAGAACGCAGAACGGAGCCCCAGGAAGCCTTCCTGCGGCCCCTGGTTGTGTGGACACGGCTCCTCTCCCACCCTGGCCTGGTGGGGGCCCAGGCCCAAGGCAGAGCAGATGCTGCCCCAGGTGCCCTGATGGTCGAATCCTCAGACTGGGCATTCCCAGAGACAGGTGGAGCAGGTGTCTCAGGACACGCCCTCAAGGCCGATAGTGGACGGCTAGGGGTGGGGCTGTCCTGCTGCAGCTCGTCCTGGCCGGCTCTGGCAGGGACATCCAGGGATGAAGCCCTGGGGCCTCCTTGGCAGTCCCACCACCAATCAGCAAACGTCCCCCTGCTCACCAGCCCCCACAAAGAGCCATCCAGCCATGAGCATGGGGGACCCCTGCCCCGCAAGGTGACTCTAGCCTTCACTCTGCACCCATCTATAACTTCCTCCTGGGCTCCGTGAGCCACCCTGTGAGAAGCACCATGGATGTTCCTGTCTGCATGGGGGGCCTGTGGTCACCCGTGACCTTCACACCCCCACCAGGCCTGGTCATTTTACAGAAAAGACCCCCTAAGAGGTACCCATGCTCTTTCCCTTCTCAGGCCTAATGGGGGGCAAGCTCCTCTCTCGCAGGGACACCATCCTGAAAGGTGGGGCTGCATGCGGAGCGGCCTGGCAGATGCTTAGGCTCTCAGGCCCCAGGAGGAGCAACAGGGTGGGGGTCCTGGTCCTTGCTGGTCAGTGGGCCTGGGTGAGGTCTCACCCTCACTTAGGAACAGATGACCCTTGGAGTGGTGAGAAGGACCAGAAGAAAACGCGCCGAAGAGTTTATCTGACACTGATCTTAAGTCTGCATGCCCCACTTGGCTGCTAGACCAGGTCATCAGTTCAAGTCTTAATGAATGAGCTGGTACATGAACACTGTAAATGCTCGAGACAAGCATCGTGGTGCAGAAGAGTGCAGGAGGCTGACCACATAGGCCCCACCTCAGGCCCCTTGGATGTGGACCAGACACTGCAGGAGAACACATTGGTCACGGCTGAGGACCTAGAAAGTACAGTCAGCACGGCCCAGTGCGGGGGAGGTGGCCGCAAACGCTCCTCTCTCCACAGGAACCCACAGGTGTCAGCAACCAGCCAAGGCTGGAAATGCGCAGGGTGGCGCCTCGAGGCCTGGGGCAGCTGGGACCACTAGCCAGCACGGCCTCCACAGGTCCAGCAAGACCTGACAGTCCAGGCAGCAGTCACAGGTAAACGTGACCCCGGGTGGACGTGTCCCAGTGGGGATGCGGCCTGGACCTCCAGCAGCTTCAGGCCAGTGTCCGTCCCTGGGTGGCCGAGGGCCTGCAGGGCGTGGGACCCAGGTATGGTGAGCAGATCAGGGGCAGGGGGCAGACAAGGACGGCAGTGCCTCTCAGAATTTTCTACAAAATGCATTTCTGCTTAAAAACAGAAGTCAGTACGAAACCAAGGAACTTGCTTCTCCAGCTCCTGGAAACTGGTGGTCGAGGGCTCAGGGGTCTTGGCCACAAGACAGTCCTGCAGGCGCATCAGGGTTCCCTGGCCCCACTCCACCCTGTCCGGACACCGGCTGGAACACTGGAAGGCCTCACTCTCTCTCCTCTTAGAAGGGGTTCCAGGGGGCCACTTGGCCTGGTGGTGCAGGGGTGTCTGCCCGCTGTGGGCTCCCGAGGGCTGAGCGGCCAGGCACGGAGCAGCCCAGCGGTCCCCACAGGCTGTTGGCTGCTGGGAGCTCGCTGTCTCTCCTGGGGGGCCCAGGCCCCACACGGCCTCGTCTTGAGCCCGTCTCAGGGACGCCTGCTCCGGTCAGTCACACCGAGCAGCTGCAGGTGGGGAGGGATCACCTTCAGGAGCTGGGCAGGTTCCCACTCACCGTCTGTCGCCAGGGGACAGAGGAGCCAAGCCAGGGGCCGTGTCCCGGCCTGTCCCGAGGCCGCATTGGGCAGTGCCTGCCTTTTATGCGCTGGACTCCCTCCAAGGTGGTGTGCGGCGTTGTGGGTGGGCCCCAGGTCAGACGTTGCTGACCCGGGCTTCCGCCGAGGAGACAGCAGTGGGGCCCGTGTCCCTGTCTGAGGGCCTCTCACGCCTGACGTAGCGCGACTTCCGCGCTGAAACAGTCAGAGACAGGCGGGGTCAGAGCAGGGCCTGGGACAGCAGGGATGCAGCCCTCCCCAGAGCTCCTGGGCGTGGGGTGTGGGGTGGCCTCGGGAGGACACCCCGCCGAGCCCCAGCTTGTGAGGTCACGACAGCCAAGGTGCTCGCGACGAACGTCCCCTCTCCCCAGATGCCTGAGTACCTGGCCTGGGTGAGGGCATGGCTCCCCTGAATCACAGAGGCACAGGTCATACGATGCAATGCAGGGGCATGGGTGGTGGCCCCTAAAACGTGTGTCCACGTCCTAAGCCCTGGCACCTGCGGATGCGGCCTTACTTGGAAAAATGGTCTTTGCAGATATGATTAAGTGAAGGATCTCGAGATGAGATCCTCTGGATTATCTGGTGGGCCCTAAATTCAGTGACCAGTGTCCTCAAAGAGGCAGGCAGAGAGAGAGGAGGAGACACGTTAAGATGGGGGCAGAGGCTGGAGGGATGCAGCCACAAGCCCAGGGACGCCTGGAGCCCCCAGAGCCTGGAAAAGGCAGGAAGGATTCTCCCCTGGAGCCTCTGGAGGGAGTGCCCCCCAACCTTGGCTTCTGACTTCTGGCCTCCTGAGCTGTGAGAAGGCGTCTCTGTTGTCTCAAGCACCCAGTTTGTGGTCACTTGTTTCAGCAGCCCTGGGAGACTAACACAGGCAACTTAGGAAACTCACGATGCTGTAAACGGTGCTGTGTTAGAGAGACCAGAGACAAGTGTTCTACGGAACAGGGCCAATCTAGCCTTGATCACAGAACTTCTCTGTCTCCAAAGAAGAGGGACGTCCTCACCTGTCCCCACTCCAGATCTCTGCACAGTGGCAAGAACATGGACTGGGGAGGAGGCCAGGACTCCTGCTCTGTGGCCTGTAGCTGTGCGACCTCTGTGCTCACGGTGTCACCTGTAACACAGGTGAAACCCGCACCTACTCCTGGAACTCTCTGAGGCGTGATGTGCCTGATCCAGAAAAATGAAAACACCAGCTGCTCAGGAGCGGCCACTCAAGGGCCCTGTGCTTGGCTGGCCGCTCCCCCGCTGCTCAGGTCGACAAGCGAGGGCAGCAGAGGTGACCTCTGACCTCACGCTGGGGATCCTCCTTGATAGACTCAACGTCTCAGGAATAAAAGGGAAAAGTCATGAAAGCTCTGGTTGGTTAAGGGGGGACTTGGTGGGTGTCCTGAGCAGCTGGGGGGTGGAGGGCTGCAGGTCCAGGCACCCGCCGAGCCTGGCCCATCCCTGCAGCGGCCTGGGGAGGGTGGCTGATCCTGGAGTGGGACACTCCCGTAAAGCACTATGGGTCTAGCGTTTTGAAATTCTCGCCCAGAGACAAGGAACCCCGAAGGGCCGAGGGAGAGCAAGAGCTGACGTACCTGAGGACTGCGGCGGGGGAATCATCGCTGCCTTGAAAAGGAGAAAAGGCTCACTGAGAACTGCGGACGGACGCCAGCACAGCACGCAACACGAGGACGCTCGGCCCCCAGCACAGCACGCGACACGAGGACGCTCGGCCCCCAGCACAGCACGCGACACGAGGACGCTCGGCCCCCAGCACAGCACGCGACACGAGGGCGCTCGGCCCCCAGCACAGCACACGACACGAGGGCGCTCGGCCCCCAGCACAGCACGCGACACGAGGGCACTCAGCCCCAAGCACAGCACGCGACACGAGGGCGCTCGGCTCCCAGCACAGCACGAGACATGAGATCACTCAGCCCTGCCCCTCCGGGTTACTTACGGCTTCTCCAGGCTGCAGGACGGGGGCTGCGGGGGAAGAACACAGGTGTCACCTGAAGGCCGCGCAGCCGTCTCAGCCTGGGGCGGGGGTCTGCAGGGCCTGCAGAGGTTCTTCTCCAGCTCTAGGCTCAGCCCAGTCCCATCTCCACACCTTTGCCCAGCAGTGCCCTCAGCCTGGCCGTCTGCCCCATTTCCCACCTGCACGCGGGGGTGGGGGGCCCCCAAGCATCCCAGGGTGAGCCGTCCCTCCCCAGATCCCACCTTCTTGCCCTCTTGGCGGAGTGCACAAGCCAGTCCTTAGAAAGTGCATTTCTCCAGGCCTCCAGCGCAGCCAAGAGAGCAATGTGGCTCCATCTCTCCAGGTCCCAGCAGGTGCCTCAGGCGAGACTGCCTTCAGCCCCAGGCGATGCCCAGGTTGTGGGTGTGCCTTGGGGAGACCACCTCCGCCCCCCTCCCTTGCCACTAGGGAGCTGCCATGGGCCTCCACTATCCCAGCTTCCCCCTACTCCCGTGGCCACCTAAGCTGACCAAGTCCAGCTCTGAGGGCAGTAGGGAGGACAGATGCTGAGTGGGCCCGCCCTGGCTGCCGCACAGACACACTGGGACCCCCGTGCCCACCGCTGCACAGCAGCCTCCCAGAGCTGACCCCGGAGCGCCCATCCTGACTGGCAGCGAGGGGCCCAGCCCTCGACTCTCAGGTCTGGGGAGCTACAACAGCCCCACTGAGGCACCCAGCACTGGCTGGAGTGGGCGGAGAGGCGTCTCACGGAGGCCAGGTGAGGAGGCCTCTGCCAGGCCGGGCTCTGGCTAATTGCCCACTGGCACCGTCCACCAGGGCTCAGACCCCTTGGCTGGACCATTGCCTGGCACTCCTGAAGGGCACAGCAGGAGTGACACCCATCTCTTCAGGAGGAAAAGGGCTGGCGTCCAGGCCCAGGGTAAGCTGGGGTGGCATGGAACCCCACTGTCCCTGCACCAGCCTGGCCAGCCTAACCCCAGCAGAGCAGGGTGGACACAGGATGCAGCGGCCGGGGAGCTGCAAGTGGGTGGCCCCAAGATCAGGGATGCCATCTCCCCCAACCCCACCATGAGGCCCCAGATGCTGAGTCAGGCCAATGCCCTTTAACCTCAGACCCCTACGAAATCCTCACAGGAGCATTTCTAGGAAGCAACTGCCTCTCTTATTTTCAGACCCAAGAACCACCTGATAACCCGATCCCCTTCTTGCTGTGTTCACCAGGAGGCTTCACGCCTGGACACCCTGCATCTAGGCTGCTCCCAGCCACAGCCCCCACTTCTTCTCTGAGCCCCCGGGCAGCACCTGTGGCCTTGTGGGGGGGTGTGCACTGGTCAGGGCCCCTCTGGCTGGGCAGGGTCTTGCCGCAGCGGCACAAGGAGATACCTTTGTTTCTTCCGTAGAAGATCTTGGGGAGTTTCCTGGCACGCTTGAGGTAGAAGAACCCAGCCACCGAGAGGATGAGGCCCAAGCTGATGAAGAACGTCCCCAGGAAAAGGGAGGCTGCCACTTGAGGGCCCCCTGCAAGCAAAGTAAGCAGTGGCCACTGGCAAGCCTGGGTGGGGTCAGAGGAGGGGGCGGCCCCAGGCTCCTCCCCAGACCTCTGTTCCCTGAACACACCAGGGCCCCCACAGGGGCTGGCCACAGGCAGGGGCCGAGGGCTCTGCACTCAGGGAATTGGGACCCCCATGCAGGCTCACCCATGCCCGGCTGTGGGTTCTGGGGAAGTTAGGCGACCTCTCTAGGCCTCGTGCTTCAAGGGGAGGGGGCATGTGGAGAGGGTTAGGGATTCCAGCCCCCCAGCTCCTCAGGCTTTTTCCTTAAGACTCAGCAGAGACCGTGGGGCCCCACGCCCCTTGGCACACCAGGCCAGAGCCTTCAGCCTGGTGGCAGCGGCTCCCCTACACCCTCACCTCTCAGGAGCTTGTTCCCTGTCACCGGGACGGCCTTCCCAGTGCCATGAGCCCTGCCTGTCTTGACCGACGCCGAGGGCTCTGGATGGTCAGCGGCCCATCAGCTGGGGAAATGTGCTTGTACACACCTATGGGGAGCTGGCTTTCTGATCCTGAGACATAGACACGAGGTGCGGCCAGAGCCGCAATGGAGCCCAGAGGAGGGATGACTGCCAGTGAAGTGGGCGAAAGTGTCCTGCCCCAGATTTGCTGCAATGCAAAGGGGCTAACAGCAGCCCCTCAGGCCCTCCTCCATCCGTCCCCGCTGCCAGGCCCAGCCCCAGGTCAGCTGTCTGAGCCGACCCCACCCTACAACACTGCTGCTCTGTGTGGCCGGCCTCGGTGGTCAAGATCAGCACAAGTCCACTTGCTTCTGGTCGTGAGACTCACAAGGAAAGCCTGAGCCCTCAGCCCAGGTCAACATGTCTGTCCTCTGCTGAAGGACTGGTCACCTCAGAGGAGGAGTCGGACATTCCCCAGGGCAGGTCCTGCTCCCTGACGGCACTGGCCCCCTGGCACGGCCATGCCCCGAGGCTGGTTGGCATCTGGGCAGGATGGGATGCCCGGCAGACAGGAGCAGGCTGGGGACGAAGCATCCAGGAGGTGGGTCCTGTGTCTGTCCCTAAGCACCAGGTGGCGTGACGGGCACTTCTGTCTGGCATGCAGTATTTGCAGTCTCTTCCGAGCCCTACATCCTAGAAGAGCCACCAGGGACGAGGGCAAGGGCACCTCAGGGTGTCCACCCATCTCCGGAGAACTGCACATCCTGAGTTCCCAAGGGCCTCGGGGCTGAGTGGACTGGGCATGAGGCCAAGGGTGAGATGTGCAGCTGGAAGGGCTTCCACTGACCAGAACTGTTCAGAGGCACATCGGAGGGCTGTGACAAAGGCTTCTACCCAGGCAACTGACCCTAGCCCCAGGGGCTGCTGGACTCGCCACTGGCCCTGCTCCGTGACCAGGGTCCCTATACGCAGAGCTCTTGGCTGGGGTGGAGTTGGACCTTGACCGTGGACACAGCCCTGCTATGGCCAGCATCAGTGGTTGGGGTCTGCACTGGGAACGGCTCAGGCGATGCCCCCTCTCCCCTCACAGGACCTGGGCAGAGGCCCCACTCTGGTCTGGCAAGCTGAGAGACTTACTGAAATTTGGCCGCCCAGGCGTCCCTGCGCTTCTGTTCACCGGGAACTGTGCACCTCGACCAGCGACTGTAGGGGAGCAGAGCTGTCAGTGCTGCCGGCTCTGTGGGCAGCCCAGACCCATGGAAAGGTCCTGGGCCACACATGGGAACCCCACTGAGGATCCCCAGGGAGCCAGAGACACAGCCCGAAGGGGAATCATGGGCTGGAAACGAGAAAGGGAGGTGACCGTGGAGGTGGAGCCGCCCTCACCTCACAGCTGTCCTCAGTGGACAAGAGGACTTGGAGAGGGAGGCTCCGGGGGGTGTTCCCTCGAGGGACAGTGGTCCAGGGTGAAATGGGCCACCCGCTACTGGGGGACAAGAACAGAGACTCCCACCAGTTCCTCCAGAACTTGGAGATGCGGGCCCTGGGGACAAGCAGGCCAGGCGGGGGGGGGGGGGGGGGGACGCGGGGTGACCAGGCGACGACGTACGGCCTCTGCACTCAGAGCCCTTGTAGGTTCCGTTCCTGCAGCGGACACAGCTGACGCTCCCATCCTCGTTCCAGCGCCTGTAGCAGCCTGTGCGAGAGACAGGTACTCAGCTCAGAGCAAAACCACGTCTGCTGGAGTTTTCTACACTTTGAGTTTGTAAAACAACTGATTAACCCGTTCTGGTCATTTGGATGGAATGACACGGTCCCATTTCAGAAAAAGAAACAAACTCAACAGGAACCGCAGCGAGTCCTCTCGTACACAGGGACCTCTGGGGGTCCTTTCCTGGATGTCTTGAAGACGCTTCAGAGAGGCCGGGGACGGGAATCCGAAATAGATGCCATGTACGGCCTCGCGCTTGGGAGAGGACCAGGTGAGCCTCCGCCTCCCGCCACCACAGCCTTGACCGCCAGCCTCATGCCACCTTGCCATGGTGCACGCCTCACTCAGCCGCCACGAGAGACAAGGCCCACCCTGTCAGTGGTGCTGCCCCCGGCCCAGATGAGACCCTCGCTCCCTCTGTTGCCCCTGTACCTCTCCCTGAGGGTCTCACACACTCAAACTCCATTTCCGTCCCAGACTGACCCTGCCGCCAGCAGCCCCACCCTCCCCCAGCCTGGGGGCCCAGAGAGCTACCTGCCAGGTGCTGGGAGTGGGCCAGCTCTCGCCGGCCAGCAGTTTATGGACAGTCCACATTGCCACTGCACCCTTTGGGGCAGGAATTGTCTTACACCTTTGTTTTTTCTTAACGTCCCCAACATTTAGCAGAAGCTGAGCTAACACACAAATGACTGGTATGGACTACAGGTGCTGAAGGCCAGTGCCAGCCACTGGGGCAGTGTCTAGGGACAAGCCACAGGCCGCAGAGCCCTTCATAATGAATTTTACTGACGTTTAATCTACACACTAATGGGTCACTGTGAGAGGAAGGCCTGTCTGCAGTGACGCCAAGCTGGTGGCAGGTCCTGAAGAGTGACGTGGGCACAGCTGTGGGCAGACAAGCCAAGCACCATACCAGGAGGCCATGTTGGATCCAACATGGAGTCATAAACAGTATTAGAAATAGGCCTTCTTGTAAAAACAAAGTTTCTCTTCTAAAGTAGTTGGGCTCTTTTCCTTCACTTGGCATTTCTCGGGAGGGGCGGACTGTGTGGGAGGTACATGGTGTCTACTTGAAAGGCTACTCCAGGAGGCCTAGGAACACGGGGTCCTGGACACAGACCTGGCGCAAGTGCAGCGATTCTCCCGAGAAGCACCCCTCTAACCAGCTCTGAGGTAACTGGGCTCCTTGGCGAAGCTGCCTAGGGCTGCCGGCCGCGAGGAGGCCCCAGGCTGGGCTGTGTGCAGGGATGAAGTGCAGCTGGAGAGCCAGGACCAGTGGCCAGGCAGATTTAAGGAGCTAAGGTCGACTACACAGCCAATAAAGCTCCTCTAAAAAGCCACCTGGTACCTTGCTTACAGGGTTCCCAGCAGCCTTACCAGGTGAGTAAGAAAAGTCACCTCTTGGCAGGCCCAGGAAACTCAGGATATTTTTGGGACCTTGAAAAGAGAGGAATTTGCCCAAATCCATAGGTACTGCAGGCAAGACCAATGGCGAGTCCTTGGCTTGGTTTCCTAGCCTCGAGAGGCTTTTAACAGTCCAGTCTGAGACTCCAGTGAAAGGCCCAGCAAGGAAGATTAAAAGAGCCTACCTATATGGTCATCGCTGTTTTTGCCACACTTATGTAAATAACCAGGCCAAGTTTAGTGAGGCCAGACTTATTTTACAAGAAAATTAGCCTTACTGTGATTATCTTAGGTAGAAATGAGGGTGACTGTAGAGAGAAAAATTATGTTTCAGTAGAAACTAAAATCACCCATATGGATCTCAGATTCTAATCTTGCTATTGTCTTTGAGGTTTATCTACCTGCAAATTGAACTGGATCCTGAATTCTCCCAGTCTCCTCCAATATCTGGCTACAACTCTCCAAACTAACATTTCCAATTTTCCCCCACCCTTCTGACTTGGAATCACTAAGAACTAAAACTGCCCTTTCCCCAAAGCCCTACAAACTAAGGCTAGACGACTTCATACAAGCTTCAGAGAAACACCTTGACAAATTACATGGGACAACTTTGTGCCTGCTGCTGTGTGAACCACTCAGAAAGTTCACAAGAAACCCCAGCCCGTCACCAGAGACATTCAAACCACAAACCAGGAAATTCATCAAAGACAGCCACTGCCGTCCTCACTTGATATAAAGGTGCTCCAAGTTTCACATGGAGGACGGAAGGAAGCCAGAACACGTTGCCCCCAGTATGCCTCTTTGGCATAAGGATTGTTTTCAGCTAAAGACAATTAGAAAACAGCAGGTGCAAGAAGGATGCTCTGAGCTCCCTTTTTCTTCCTGAGAGCAGAACAGGAAACCCCCTCAGGGAAGAAACAGTCGAATCCTCAAGGACAGGAGTCAGGCCGTGCTGAAACAACTGCCATCTTCCAGCAGCCTGCCCACACAATCCAGTTACTTTTCCACAATAGTCTCTTTGTTCAACTGAACAGGAAAACGCTCAGGTTTTGCAACTTCTTTGGGTCTTTGCTGCCTCATGAGGGCTCCTGTGTCAAGTAAACCTGTACACATTTCTGCGCTTTCCCCCGTTTGCCTATCTACGTCAGCAGTTCTCAGGCCCAGCTGAAACGCCCCAGGAGGGGACAGGTAAGGGCTTCCCCCCCCCACTTCCCACTGCTCAGAGCCACAGTCTCCTCCCAGGGCCCCACCCCACACCCGGGAAGAGGCGGCCAGGCCTTCCTGCTGCCTCTGCCACTCCTCCAGCCCCTCGCCCGGCTCCCAGTCCCACTCCAGCCTCCTTCCTGAGAGGTCTGTGTGCCCTCCTGCTCACAACAGCTCCGCAGCGCGCACGAGCGCCGTGCTCATCACTGAGGCAGGTCTAGGTCAGCCCAGGCCAAAGCGGCTTACCTGGGCCACACAGGCTTGTGCCTGGGCAGGTGGCATTGACGTCCACCACGTCCACACAACACTCGGGCTGCTGGCCCTAGAGGGGAGATGGCGGTGAGTCTCCAACCCCGCAGCCAGGTGACTCATGCAGGCCAGGCCAAGGGTGGCGTCCGCAGAGGGGGCACCTCACAAGCTCATCCCAATGCCCATGGCTCTGGCCTCTTCTTGATTCAGCATCAGGTGACTGTACCCTGATTACCCGGGGTGTGAGGACTCATGGCTACACTGCATGGATGCTCCCTGAGACAGAACTTGGTGCTTGACAGCGAGAGTCTGATGACTGAATAAACAAGCGGAGTGTCAGGCGGGACCAGCCGAGGTGTGTTCCCCAGCACCCAGACTCCCAAAGTCCAGGAAGGGGAATCCCCCGGGGGCCCACTCAGAAGTTCTGACGGGGGCCTGGGCTGGGGGCAGCCTGGCGGGGCAGGGAGTGGTCCTGGGACCCTTCCCGGTCTGCAGGCACCCTGTGGTTTGTCGTCATCTCCCTCTGCAGCCTGCCTGGCCGACCACTCAGAGCCTCACCTGGGAGGTGGTGGGGGCTGCGGCCCTTTCTCCACGTGGGTCTCTTGGGTCCAGGGCAGAGCTACTGCCTCTTGCCTCATGGGCCACAGGTGGGCACAAAGTGGGGCATTCCAACCCGTGAAATTATTCGTGTTAGTCGCCACTTGCCAGATGGCGGCTTTGGGAACTAAAGCTGCTAAGCATATGCAGTGCCAATTCTAGACTCCTTCATAAGGAAGGAAACATGTTTTTCCAGACTACGATAAAACATGAAGATACACCCAGGCCCCGTGATTCCCTGGCGAAGGCCTGCGGACTGACACAGGCACGTCTGCCCTGTGCTCCCGAAGAAAGTCGCCCCACAGGTCCCAGCTGCTTCACTGATGTTCTCTGCAGTTCTACGACACTTCTCCCTGGGGGTTTCCTGTCTGGCCCCACAGAGGAGATGCCCAGTGGATGAACTCACTCCTGCCGTGTCCACATCCAGGAGTGGGGGCGCGGGGCACAGGTGTGCCGAAGGCTGCCGTTTACGGGCTGGATGGCTGGACGGGCCTCGAGGGGGACTTGCAGGGGGAGCTCGGCTCACGTGTGTCTATCACAGCTGAGCTTTGTTTCTCATGACCGGAACACAGTCAACAGTGAGGGCCGTCTAAGGAATGGCGGGAACGTTCACGCCACCACAGGAGGGGCCGAAGGCCAGCTCACAGCTGAGGCCAAACCTCGAGGGATGCCCTAGCCGTCCGGTCCCATCCACCCCTGGCAGAGATGCTGGAAGGCCCCACCGGCCTGAACGATGTGTGGCTGGGTGTGTGCGGGCACAGCTGGGGCTCCTCCAGAAACCACAGCTCAGCACACCCATGTCACTGGCTTGGGAGAGCCAGGATGCCTGGCCGTGGAGGCCTGCAGTGGACGCTGCCCGATGCCGCTGCTCGCCTGGAGGGAGCAGTCTCCGCCCACCCCAGTAGCCTGGCAGGCAGCTGGGGACTCTAGTCAGTGCCTGGAGGGGCAGCTCTGTAGAGACCCTATTTCAATTACAGCAACAGGGTCAGTTTGGCAAAGAGAGAAAGAAGGTTCTAGCAGGCAGAACAGAGGAGGTGCAGATGGGGCCATGTGTCTGCTGCCCTCGAGGCACAGCCCCTCTGACCTCAACTGTGGGCACAGTCAGTGTCTCTGGGGCCCAGGCAAGGATGACCCCTGAAGGTCGAAGGTGAGACCCCCTGGGTGAAGGGCCCACCGCCTCCATGAGGGGCTGGGACGAGAGGGTTCTGACTTTGCCTCTTGGCACCCACGCTGCGTGCCAGCACCTACCGCACTGTCTGAGGACTTGCTGGCAACTTCCACCAGGAGGCCGGCCAGGAGGACGGCGCGCTGGAGCACCATGTTCTGGAGCACAGGGTCTGCAACAGAGAGGGTGCTGTGTGGACACGGGCGCCGCCTTCCAGGGCACTGGGTGGGGCTGAGGTGGAGGACCCTTACCTGGCCCTCCAGGACGCAAGCTGCAGACATCCAGATCCTCGCTGCCCAGTGATCAGCAGTCAGCGTAGGGTTGCTAAGCAACCAGGAGTCTCAGTCCTGAACCCTGCAGATCCCTGGTCCCAGGTCTGAAAATCAGAGCGAACGGTGAGGCCCTACTGCCGGTCATTGTACGGCCACATCACCTGGAGGCCTCAGCCTCTGGTGCTTGGGGTCCAACTGGACTTCCCATAAGAAGCCCCAGAGCAGGGGTACCGGAGTGTTCAGCTCATCTGGATCTGGACTTTGGACAGACTCACTCCTTCCTCCAATAGCTTTCAGCCGTTCACCACTCCCCAGAGGAAGGCCTGAGCAGCAGAAGGTTCTAGATGAGCCAGTCCTGTCCGTGAGCTCAGACGGGACTGGTCCATCAGTCATCTCATTCTGTCCTAGTAAAACCCTGACTTGCATTTCGAGCATTTTTACCCAGAGACAGAACTGTTAGGGGCAAGGGTGTCCCTGGAGCAGACACAGGCTGGTCAGGGACCCTCGGAGTCTTCTGCTGCTCACCCTGCTCTCGTCACAGAAGAGTGCCTGAAAGACGTCACCTTGAGGGGACGAAAGGAACTGTCTACCCCATGGTGCGGGGTGTGCCAGAGCAGAAAAACTCAGACAACACATGAGCAACACTGGGAAGCACTTTCCTAACACTAAGACCTGAAGCCTGACCCCATGTGACCTACTGCTCCCGTGTCACAGTGCTGACGCAACCACAGAAAACGTGCTGACCCGAAGGACCCCTGAGGTCAACTGTCAGTCGAGTTGTTAACAAACTTCTGTTAACCTGCAAGGTGGTGACCATAATTCTACTCTGTCTCAGCTGGATAAACATTTTGACAGGTACAAGTCACCTCTAAAGAGGCTTTTTACTTGACAAAGACAGCTGCAGGGTCGAAGCCGTGCACATGCAGGGACCTGTTCCAGGCTCCCGGAGGTGGAACCTGGACCACGTCTGCTGACTCCCTTACTTCCCCTTGAGGAGGGGCCACAGAGAACGCACCTGGGGCTGGGGGACGAGGAACCACTCCCTTGACTGGCCCAGGGACCAACACCAGCAGGCCCAGGGCAGTGGGCGAGCTCCCGCCTGGGGGTCCTGGGGAAGAGCCCACTGCCCAAGAGGCCTGACCAGCCTCCCCACATGCCGTTGCCCCGGGCTGCTGAGTGGGGGAGGGTGAAGGCCGGGGCGACACTCGCCAGCAAGTGATGTTGGGACATGGGCTGGGGTCTGTCCTGTCATTTACTTTACACCAGGTCCCGTCCAGGGCTGCCGGGAGGAGAGGCTGAGCCCTGCGGAGGCAGGAACCACCTCCTTGTTGGGGGCCTTGGTAAGCGCCCCTCCCCACCCCAATCCAGGCCATCCCATTAAAAATGCATGCTTCTCCCTGACCGCCGCCTTCTTTCTACAGCGTGAGATCCCTTTAGATGGCAACTACCGAGCAGTGCCACCTCACATACAGGATGTGCTCAAGTCACACCCTTTCTTTTTGTCCATTTAAGTTTTGCTCAGCAGAGACCATCTTTCCCTGCCTCATGGAAAAGTCCCAGAGTCACAGACCCTCTGCCCACTCTCTGGTAAGACGCATCCCCAGGGTCATACTAAGTCATAAAACACCACTTCGATTCAGGAATCCAAGTCCAAGATTTCAATCAACACTTTCATCCACTATTTGGTCAATGTTACCGAGGTTTGACTTGCGTCAAATGATGCAACTGCATCCATTGAGAGTACACACTCCGTGAGTTCAGACAACCTGCATGGGGCGTCTCCACCACCCGCAGAGGACGCCTGAGCCACTCTGCAAGCCCTCAAGCCCTGGCCCCAGGCGGCCTGATCTGTGTCGCTGCACACTAGTTCATGTTTTCTAGGAGCACACTTTTGTGTCTGGCTCCTTCCACTCGGAATAACAATCTTTAGGTTCATCCATACTTTGTTCCTTTTTATGGCTGAATGAAACTTCATTATGAGGATATGTGCCATTTTCTGTACCCATCCGCCTCTCATGGACACTTGGGCCGTGTCCCAATCCTGGTGACTGTGAATGAAGCCGCTGTGGACATTCTTAAACATGTCTTTGTGTGGACAGTTTTCATTTCTCTTGGGTAAACACCTAGGACTGGAATGACTGGGTCAAGGTGAGTGTATACTTAACTTTCGTTTTCTCTTTTTTGAGGAAGACTGGCCCTGCGCTAACCTCTGTTGCCAAACTCCCTTTTTCCTTTTTCTCCCCAAAGCCCCAGTACATAGTTGTCTATCACAGTCGTAGAGTTGTAGCTGTTCTACGTGGGACGCCACCCCAGCATGGCCCAACGAGCAGTGAGCAGGTCCACGCCCAGGATCTGAACCGGCGAACCCCGGGCTGCCGAAGCAGAACGCACAAACCAAACAGCTACGCCACTGGGCTGGCCCCTATTTAACTTTCTAAGAAACTGTTTCCTATAGTGGTTGCACCATGTGCATTCCCACCAGTAGAGGGTGGGGGTTCATCTGCCAGCACCCTTGCCAGCACTGGCACTGTCTTGATGGGTGTGCAGTGGTACCCACCGCTGCTTTAACTTGCACCTGCCCGATAACCAGCAACGGCCAGCACCTTCTACGTGCTTACTGGCCATTTATGTATCTTCTGTGAAGGGTCTGCTCACATCTTTTGGCCATTTTAATTGGGTTGTCCTTCTATTACTGAGTTGTAACAGTTCTTTATATATCCTTTGTCAGATTCATGTATTGCAAATATTTTCTCCCCTTCTGTGGCTTGCCTTTCATTTTCTTATGGGTATCGAGAACAGCAAATGTTTTCATTCTGATAAAATAGAACGCATCCGTTTTTTATGGTTCTTGCTTTTTGTATCCTAAGAAATCTCTGCCTTTGACCTCAGGGTCATAAAGATTTCCAGTTTGGTTCTAGAAGTTTCATAGTTTTAGCTTTTACGTTTTGAGTTACTTTTGTGTATGGTGTGAAGATCAAGGTTCGTTTTTTTAATACGTATATCCAGTTGTTGACTTTTCTTTTCACACTGAATTACCTTGACATCTTTGTTGAAAATCAGTCGAGTGTACATGTGTGGTTCTATTCTGGGCTTTCTATTCTGTTCACTCACCTATGTGTCTGTCCTTCACCAATACCACACTGTCGCGATTACCGAAGCTCTATGGAAAGTTTGAAATCAGGTAATATAAGCCTTGATCTGTTTAATTGCTTTGGCAATTAGGGGTCATATGCATTTCTATATTTTAGAATCATCTTGTCAATTTCTACAAAAAAGCCTGCTGGAGGGCCGGCCCCATGGCTTAGCGGTTAAGCGCGTACGCTCCGCTACTGGCGGCCTGGGTTCGGATCTCGGGTGCGCACCGACGCACTGCTTCTCTGGCCATGCTGAGGCGGCATCCCACATACAGCAGCTGGAAGGATGTGCAACTATGACGTACAACTATCTACTGAGGCTTTGGAGGAAAATAAATAAATAAATAAATAATTTAAAAAAAAAAAAAAGCCTGCTGGAATTTTGACTGGGATAACTGGCATTTTAACAGGATTGAGTCTTCCAATCTGTGAACATGCTCTCTCCATTCCTTCAGCCGCTCTTTCACTTCTCTCAGCAACGTCCTGTGGTTTTCAGTGAAGACGTGGTCTTGCCCATCTTTTGTTAAACTTATTACTAAATATTTTATTTTTTTGGTATTATCGTAAATAGAATTTCTAATTTTATTTTCCAATAGTTTGCTGCTAGTATATAAAAATACAACAAAAATTTGCACATTAACTTAGATTTCTGAGATCTTGCTAAATTCACTTAATAGTTCTCGCAGTTTTTTGTAGATTTCTTAGGATCTTCCCTATAAAGAATCACGCCATCTGCAAACAAGTACAGCTTCACTTCTTTACTTATTTTTGAAACTTATTTTAGGGCACAGCAGGTCTAGAGAGTGCACGATGTGCACTTAGCAGGAACCTGCATCTTGCTTTTGATGGGAGTAGCTTTCTAAAAATATCAGTCAAGCAGAGACGCCTGAGACTGTTGTTCAGATCCTCTGTCTTTACTGATTTCTTTGGTCTTTTGTTCTAACAGTTGGCGCGAGAGAGATGCTAAAATCTCCTACAATGATTGTGGAATTGCCTATTTCTTCCTTTAATTCTGTCAATTTTGCTTCATGTATCTTAAGGCTCTGTTATCAGGCACATTAATAACTGATACGTCTTCTCGACGAGATGACCCTTTTATGAATAGAAATTTCCCCTTTACATTGCTTATACTCCATATCTTGAAATCTATTTTATCTGATATAAATATAGCCCCTCCACCCTTCTTATGCTCACTGCTTGCAAGATATATATATTTTGCATCTGCTTATTTTCACCTGTGCTTTTTATATGTACAGTCAATCTCCTACAGACAGCATGTAGTAGAGTCTGGCTTCTTTATCCATTTTGACACTCTCTACCTTTTAACCGGAGGGTTTAGTCCATTAATATTTAATGTGAGGGCCGGCCCCGTGGCTTAGCGGTTAAGTGCACGCACTCCGCTGCTGACGGCCCGGGTTCGGATCCCGGGGGCGCGCCGACGCACCGACGCACCGGTTCTCCGGCCATGCTGAGGCCACGTCCCACATACAGCAACTAGAAGGATGTGCAGCTATGATGTACAACTATCTACTGGGGCTTTGGGGGAAAATAAATAAATAAATAAATAAAATTATAAAAAACAAAACATTTAATGTAACTATCACTAAGGTTAGGCTTAGTTCTACCATTATATTATTTGTTTTCTACTTGTCTCTCTGTTTTGTTTTGTTTTAATACATAAAAGACTTTAATGTTATAAAGCAATGTTACCTCAACAAAGAAAATAAGAAAAGCCTTTATTTTTTAGAGCATTTTTAGGTTCACAGCAAAATGGAGCAGGAAGTAAGAGAGTTCCCATACACCCCCTACCCCCACACAAGCAGAGCCTCCCCACTACAACATCCTGCCCCACAGGTGCATCTGCTACAATCGACAGACCCACACTGACACATCACTGTCACCCTAAGTCCATATTTACCTTAGGGTCACTCGATGTTACACATTCTATGGGCTTTGCATGTAACGACATATGGTGGGATTTAGGGCTACCATTTCATTATGTGTTTTCTGTTTATTTCTCTGGCGTTTTGTTCCTCTCTTCTCTCTTTCCTGCCTTCTTTTATATTATTTGAGTATTCTTAAAATTCCCTTCCAATTTATCTTTTGGTTCTTTAGTTACTCTTCTTTATGTTATTTTTATAGTTGTTGCTCTAGGGATCGCAATATACATCCTTCCTTTTCCACAGCCTACAAAATCAATGTTGTACCACTTCATGTAAAATTAGAAAACTTGCAACCGGACAGATCCATGTTCTCCTCTACTATTCTCTTTTTTTTTTTCCTGAGGAAGATCAGCCCTGAGCTAATATTGGTGCCAATCTTCCTCTATTTTTGTACGTGGGTCACTGCCACAGCAGTGGTGTATGTGGTGCCTGTGGTGTATGTCTGTGCCTGGGATCCGAACCCATAAACCTGAGCTGCCTAAGCAGAGTGCAGTAAATTCACGACTACGCCTGGGGGCCAGCCCCACCCCGCTACTATCCTTTATGCTACAGCTGTCATATGTATCACATCTGCATACATTACAAACCCAAGAAATGTTTTAATTTTTTCTTTAAATATGTATATTAAAGAAAACATTTCCCCCAGATATTTACCATTTATGATGTTCATCACTCATTCGTAAACATCTGAGTATCACTCTGGTATCATTTACCTTCAGCCTGGAAACACTTCCTTTAGCATTTCTGGTACTACACATTTGATGGCAACAAATTCTATCAGTTTTCCTTTTTCTGAAAATACTTTATTCAGCGCTCACCCCTGGAGGGTGGAAAATCCGTGACGGCTTTTCCTTCTAGCATTTTCAGGATGCAGTTCCACCCGCCGGTGGCCTCCCCCATTTCTGATGATGAGTTCACAGTCTTGGCAATTCTGTGCTGTTTGTAATCTGCTGCTTTTCTCTGGCTGCTTCCAAGATTTTTAAAATTAATCTTTAGGTTTTTTTTTGTTTTTTTTATAATTTTATTTATTTACTTTTCCCCCAAAGCCACAGTAGACAGTTGTATGTCATAGCTGCACATCCCTCTAGTTGCTCTATGTGGGACGCGGCCTCAGCATGGCCAGACAAGCGGTGCGTCGGTGCGCACCCGGGATCCGAACCCCGGGCCGCCAGCAGCGGAGCTCGCGCACTTAACCGCTAAGCCACGGGGCCGGCCCTAATCTTTAGTTTTTAGCGATTTGAAAATGATATGTCTAGGTGTGGTTTTATATTTATCCTGTTTGGGGGCCGGCCCCGTGGCTTAGCGGTTAAGTGCGTGCGCTCCGCTGCTGGCGGCCCGGGTTCGGATCCCTGGCACGCACCGACACACCGCTTCTCCGGCCATGCTGAGGCCACATCCCACATACAGCAACTAGAAGGATGTACAGCTGTGACATACAACTATCTACTGGGGCTTTGGGGGAAAAAAGGAGGAGGATTGGCAATAGATGTTAGCTCAGAGCCGGTCTTCCTCAGCAAAAAGAGGAGGGATGTTAGCTCAGGGCTGATCTTCCTCACAAAAAATAAATAAATAAAATATATTTATCCTGTTTGGGATGCACTGAGCTTTTTTTTTTTTTTTCATGTGAGGAAGATCAGCCCTGGGCTACCATCTGTGCCCATCTTCCTCCACTTTATATGGGACGCTGCCACAGCACGGCTTGTTAAGTGGTGCGTAGGTCTGCACCTGAGATCCGAACCCTCGAACCCCAGGCTGCCGAAGTGGAGCACGCAAACTTCATTGCTATGCCACCAGGCCGGCCCCTCACTGAGCTTCTTAAATCTATAAATTTATGTCTTTCACCAAATTTGGAAAGGTTTTGGTCATTGTTTCTTGATATATTTCTTCTGCCCCACTGTGTGTCTCTCTCTCCTCCTTCTGCACTCTATAATTTCCCATGTGTTAGACATTTTATATTGTTACACAGGTCTCTGAGCCTCTGTTCATGTTTTTTCTCCAATCATTTCCCCCTTTTTTTCTTCAGACTGGATGATTTCTTTTTTTGTGTGTGAGGAGATCAGCCCTGTGCTAACATCTGCCAATCCTCCTCTTTTTTTGCTGAGGAAGACTGGCCCTGGGCTAACATCCATGCCCATCTTCCTCCACTTTATATGGGACGCCACCACAGCATGGCTTGACAAGCAGTGCGTCGGTGCGCACCCGGGATCCGAGCCGGCGAACCCCGGGCTGCCAAAGCAGAGCGCATGCACTTAACTGCTTGCACCACCGGGCCGGCCCCTAGATGATTTCTATTGATCTGTCTTTGAAGTCACCAACTATTTCCTGTCATTTCCATTCTATTGTGCCTATTTAGTAAAGTTTTAATTTCAGATGTATTTTTCAGTTCTAAAATTTCCATTTGGCTTGTTTACAAAAACATTTTCTATTTCTCTGCTGAGATTTCCTACATTTTTGTTCATTATAAGCATATTTTCCCTTATTTCAGTGAACATAGTTATTAAGTCTGCTTTAAAGTGCTTCTTTAATCATCCAACACGTGGGCTATAACACAATTAGTATCTTTTTTTTTTTTTTTTGTGAGGAAGATTGGCCCTGGACTAACATCCATGCCCATCTCTCTCTACTTTATATGGGACGCTGCCATAGCATGGTGTGACAAGCGGTACATCGGTGCATCTTCAGGATCCAAACCCACGAACCCCAGGCTGCCGAAGTGGAGCGTGCGCACTTAACCACTTGCGCCACCAGGCCAGCCACCACAATTAGTATCTTTTGATTGTCTTTTCTCTTGATTAGTATCTTTTGATTGTCTTTTCTCTTGAGAATGGTTCATATCCTGGCTTTTCACATGTTGAGTAATTTTGAATTGTATCCCATATATTGCAAACGTTACGCTGTGGAGACTCTGGATTTGATTATATTCCTCTGAAGAGAGTTAATGTTCTTGCTTTAGCAAGCAATTAATTTCATGAGATTCAAAAGGCACACTTTGTCACACTTGTGATGAGCAGCGGCTCAGATCTCAACTCAGACGGCCCTCCGCCTGCTCTGTGCAGACACAGTTCAAGGTTAGCCAGACGAGAGCAGTTTATACACAGAATTCCTCTTCCTCTCCAGCTGTGGCTGCCCTGCTCCTTCCCCTGCGTCCTTTAGTAGACTTTCTGTCAGAGCTTTGGTCCCCCGACACCACCACTGTGGTGACTGCGCTGCCCTCAGGTAAAGACACCAAAGCAGGGAATGCATTCTGTGCTGGCTCCGCCCTCTAAGTTTAAATCTGCCTGCTTTTGTTCATTCTCCGGAGCCCTCAGGTAGCTCTTTTTCTATCTCGTCCGGGGCATATAACTGTCCGCTGTGGGAAAGTCACATTGTTAGAAGCTGATTGTTCCACATGAAAAACAGGACTCCACTGCATGGCTTTTGTGTTCAGAAACCAAAGCAACTGTACTGGGCACACAAGCTCCCCAAGAGCAGCACCGCACACCTTGGGGAACGGCTGGGCCTCCACAGGCTGGCTCACAGCAGGAGTCAGATATGTAACTTACTAACAGAGATAGTCCCCAGACTGTGCCGGCCTCAGGAAAGCAAAGCAAGGACACATGCTAAAACAATCTTCTTGGTTAAGAATCTGAATCTAGCTGCAAAAAGATACATTTACGATAATAAGTTACATTTAACACGATTTTAGTAGGCCCTTTCATCTTGAAAGCACTCCCCAAAGAATGATCAAATAATCTTCTGAGTTTATTGTCCCATGAAATGTAGTTTCATAGCCTTAGCAGTTCCTCACAAAGACCGCGTGTGAGGCTGGAGCTGGCCTTTCAGGCCGTGTTGAGAAGGCTCAGGAAGAGGTCTCTTTGCTGAGATCCGGGCTCTCCGAAGGCTGTGGACTTGCTCACCGTCTAACAGCAGCAAGAGCAGCACCAGTGCAGCCCCTCCTGTGCGCCAAGCACCACGCTGAGTGATGTACACACGTCAACGCATCCCACCCTCCCAGCAATGCCGACTACCAACCCATTTCACAGAGGAGGAAAGTCTTGTACAAGATCCCACAGTGAGTGCACGGCAGGATCGGGTCAGGCCTCTGGCTCCAGAGCCTCTACTCACCTACCACGCTAAACTGGTGTCTGAGGGTCTTTCAACTGGAGCCGATGAAAACTGCTTGTTTTACAACGTTCAACTGATACGTTTAGCACATCTGGCCAAGTATGGTACAATTCTACAGAAATTCTCAATTTAACAAATAAAGGCATCCAAGATTTAAAAAATAAATATAATACACTTTTAACTATTTTAAAAGACTATTAACTAAAGTGAAAATAATAACAGTGTGTTGAAGAATTTTCTAGCACATGTAGAAGTAAAATATATGCTGAAAAGGGCAATAGGAGTGGGAGATGGTCACTGGGACCCAATGTGCAAGGTTCTCACACTGCCTGTGAAGTACGAGAGTATTTTTTAAGGTAGACCATGAAAAGTTAAATATGCATACTTAATCTCTAGAGGAAGCACTAAAAAAATAACACAAAAAGGCATAACTAAAAAGTCAGTAGAGGAGATAAAATGGAATTAAAAAAAACTTGATTCACCTAAAAAAAAGAGGGAAAAGGATGAACAGAGAAACAGATGGAAAAAATAGAAATCAAACATCAAGATGGTAGATTTAAACCCAAATACTCCAATAACTGCACTTAATGTAGATGGACTAAATACTCCACTAAAAAGTAGAGATGAACATCACTAATCATTAGGGAAATGCAAATATACTACTTCACAACCATGAGGATGGCTACTATCAAAAAAACAGAAATAACAAGAGTTGGTGAGGCTGTGGAGAAACTGGAACCATTGTCTATTGCTGGTGGGAATGTAAAATGGTGCAGCCACTGAAGAAAACAGAATGGTGGTTTCTCAAAATATTTAACACAGAATTACCATACGACCCAGCAATTCTACTTGTGCATATATTTCCAAAAAGAACTGAAAACAGGGTCTCAGAGAGATATCTGTACACCTATATTCATAGCAGCATTATTCACAAAGCCAAAAAGGTGGAAGCAACCCAAGTGTTCATCGACCAATGAATGGATAAACAAAATGTGGTCTACATGTACAATGGAATATTATGCAGCCTCAAAAAGGAAGGGAATTCTGACACTTGCTACAACATGGATGAACCCTGAGAACATTATGCTGAGTGAAATAGGTCAGTCACAAAAGGACAAATATTGTATGATTCCACTTATATGAGGTCCGTAGAGGAGTCAAATTCATAGAGATAGGAAGTAGGATAGTGGGTGCCAGGCGGTGGGGGAGGGGGTGGGGAATTAGTGTTTAATGGAGACAGAGTTTCAGTTTGGGAGGATCAAAAAGATCTGGAGATGGACAGTGGTGAGAGTCGCACAGCAATGTAAATATACTTAATGCCAGACTATACACTTAAAATGGTTAAAATGGTAAATTTTATGTTATGTATATTTTATCACAATAAAAAAAATCTGGAAAAAATGAAATTACAAAATGCATATAAAGTGCCTCAATAAATGGTAGTTATTATAGTTATTCTAAAAAGTAGAGATTGGGGCTGGCTCGGTGGCATAGTGGTTAAGTTTGCGTGCTCCTCTTTGGTGGCCCAGGGTTCGCAGGTTCGAACCCCGGGCACAGACCAATGCACCACTCATCAAGCCATGCTGTGGCGGCATCCCACATACAAAAGTAAAGGAAGATGGGCACAGATGTCAGCTCAGAGCCAATCTTCCTCAGCAAAAAAAAATAATAATAATATAAATAAATAAAAAATAAAAAGTAGAGATTGTCAGATTGGATAAAAAGCAAAATCCAGTGATATGCTCTTTATAAGAAACAAGCTTTAAATATAAAGACAGACAGACTGAAAGCACAGGGTGGAAAAGACAGTCCATACAGCTACTGAATTATGAGAACACTTGTGCAGATATGTTGATATCAGACAAAGTAGACTTCAAGAAGAGTAACTGCCTTTGATAACAGAGGGACTTTTCACAATGATAACAGAATAAATTCATCAAGAAGATAAATCAATCTTAAATATGTATGGACTTAATAAAAGCCTTCCAAATACACAAAGAATAAGTTGACAGAACTAAAAGGAAAAAGACAAATCCACAACCATGGCTGGAGACTTTAATATTCCTCTTTCAATCACTGATTGAACAAGTACACAAAAAAATTAATAACAATATAAAATATTTGGGCAATATTATCGACCAACTCAACTTAATTGACAATTATAGAACATGACACTCAACAAAAATGGAATACACATTGTTTTTTTTTTTTGCTGAGGAAGACCGGCTCTGAGCTAACATCTATTGCTAATCCTCCTCCTTCCCCCACCCCTGCCAAAGCCCCAGTAGATAGTTGTATGTCATAGCTGCACATCCTTCTAGTTGCTGTATGTGGGACGCGGTGGCAGCATGGCTGGAGAAGCGGTGCGTCGGTGCATGCCCGGGATCCAAACCCGGGCAGCCAGTAGCGGAGTGCATGCACTTAACCACTAAGCCATGGGGCCAGCCCGGAATACACATTCTTAAGTGCAAACAGAACATTCACTAACACAGACCATATGCTAGACCATAAAACAAACATCAATGAATTTCAAAGCATCAAAATCATACAGAGTGTGTTCTCTGGCTACAAAGGAATTATACTAGAAATCAATAACAAAAGCTATTTAGAAATCTCCAGGGGCTGACCCAGTGGCGTAGTGGTTAAGTGCATACGCTCCACTGCTGGCGGCCCGGGTTTGGATCCAGGGCGCGCACAGATACACCGCTTATCAGGCCATGCTGTGGCACCGTCCCATATAAAGTGGAGGAAGATGGGCACGGATGTTAGCTCAGGGCCAGTCTTCCTCAGCAAAAAGAGGAGGATTGGCATGGATGTTAGCTCAGGGCTGATCTTCCTCACAAAAAAAAAAAAAAGAAGAAGAAATCTCCAAATATTTGGAAATTAAACAACAGGCTTCTAAATAACTCATGGATGAAACAAAGGAAATTTAAAAATATTTTTAATGGAAAGATAACAAAGTGCAATATATCAGATTTTGTGTAAGAAGCTAAAGCAATGCTTAGAAGGAAATTTATTGTTTTAAATGCCCATGTAAGAAAAGAAGACAAGTGTAAAATCATCGATCTATGCTTCCATCTTAAGAAGACAGAAAAAGAAGAGTGAATTAAACTCAAATTAGGTAGATGAAAGGAAATAATAAAAATAAGAGTGGAAATGAATGAAATAGAAAATGGACAAAAATTACAGAAAATGAGCAAAGTCAAAAGTTGAATCTTTGAAAAGATTAATAAAATTGATAAACTTCTATCAAGAATTATCAAGGAAAAAATGTCAACACAAATTATCTGTATCAGAAATGAAAGAAGAGATGTTCCCATTAATCCTACAACATGGTAGGATAATTAGTTAATATTATAAATATTATAAACAACTTTATGCCAACAAACTCAACAACTTAGATGAATAGGGCCAGTTATTTGAAGATACAAATTATCAAAAATGACACAAGATGAAGCAGAAAATCTGAATAGCTTTCTATCTGTTAAAGAAATTGATCTCACAATTTAAAAACTTCCCACAAAAGAACACAGTGAACCCAGACAGCTTCACTGGCGAAGCTATCAGACTTTCAAGGAAGAAGTAATGCCAATATTCCAAAGTCTTTCAGACAACAGAGGAGGAGGGAACATGTCCTGACTCATCTACAAGGTGACAGGCCAGTCTGACCCTGACGGAAATCCAGAGAAGGACACTACAAGGAAAAACACAGACTAACATCCCTCACAGACCCAAACACTCTTAACAAAATACTCGCAAACTGCATACAGTAAAATATAAAGAAGGTGACAGAACGTGACCAAATGAGTTTCTCCCAGGAACACAGGATTGGCTTCACACACAGAAACCAGATGCCCTACTCCACCACCTCAACAGATCAAAGGAAAAGAATCACGCAGCCATTTCGATAGGTGCAAAACAAGCATCGGACAAAATTTAAGGCTCATTCATGATAAAAACCCTCAGCAAACGAAAAGCAGAAGTAAACACTCTCAACCTGATAAAAGACATCTACAAAAAAACCTACAGCCAACATCATATTAACAGTGAAATACTGAACATTTCCCCCAAAGGACTGAAGAAGTCCAATTTCATACTTCTGTTCAACATTGTCCTGTAGCTACAGCCAGTGCAGCAAGGAGAGACAATAAACAAAACCATGAAGATCAGAAGGCAGTGAACAGCCTCTGTGCAGACAGCACGCTCGTTTACATGGAAAACTCTAGAACTCCACAAAAAACCTACTGTAATTTATACGTGAATTGAGCAATGTTCCAAGAAGATAAAGTCAACGTACAAAATCAATTGTTATTTCTATATACTAGTAACAAATGACTGGAAAATGAAACTTAAATACACATCGTTTACAATGGCATTCGAAAACATAATTTGTTTGTGGGGATAAATTTAATAAAAAATGTGTAAGATAGGTATACTGAAAACTATAAAACACTGCTGAGAGAAATTCAAGAATCAAATAATGGAAAGACAGACCATCGTGGTATATAGATATATGTACATATATCTCTATATACACCACTATATATATAATGGATATATCCATTAATCCATGTCAATGGATTAGAGGACTCAATATTATTAAGGTGTAAATTCTCCCCAAATCAATCTAATATTTAATATAGACCCAGTCAAAATTACAGCAGGCTTCTTTTTTTGAGGAATTAACAAGCTGATTCTAAAATTCATATAAAAGTGCAAAGAACCCAGCATAGTCAAAGCAATTTTTAAAAAGAAGAACAAAGATGGAGGACTTACACTACGTTACTTGAAGACCGATTATGAAGTCACAAGACAGTGTGGATTGATGAATAGATAAACAGATCAATGTAACAGGATAGAGAATCCAGAAATAAACCCTCACAAACACAGTCAAATGATTTTTGACAAGATGCCAAAGCAATTCAATGGGGAAAAGAAAGTTTTTTCAACAAATGGTGCTGGACAACTGGCTACTCATATGGAATAAAAACTAAACCCAGACTCACATCATATGAAAAATTAATTAGAGATGGATCACGAAGCTAAATGCAAAAACTGAACCTATAAAGCTTCTAGAAGAAAACACAGGAGAATATCTGCATGGCTTTTGGTTGGGCAAAGACATTTAGATCGGACACAGAAAGCATGAACCAAAAAGGAAAAACAACTGATAAACTGACCTTCATCAAAGTTAAAAAGTTCTTCTCATCAAAATAACACCATTATGGTGGATACAAGACTCTATGCATTTGTCAAAATCCATAGAACTATATGTCACAGAGAATAAACTCTAATGTACACAAAAAAAAATCGGCATCACCCAGAACGTCAGGGACCTCAGGATGGAATGCAGACTGTGCCTCCTGAGTCTAACTGCATCACAAAGGGACGGTGTGGACACACTGAGGGAGACGGAAAGAGAGCCGACCTCAGCACCTTTGGAAAACGGTGTTTTGACTAGAAACTGTAAGGCTAAAGACAAAAAGAAACCATACACAAAAACTGTACTCCGGTTGGTAAATTTGTTCCACGCTGGGGGTACGGGTGAACAATCCTGAAGCTGCTTCCCATGCACACTGGGGCTGGACAGTCAGAAAATGGATGGCGGACGCTGGGCAAGTGACAGACAAGCACCTTACAGACACACAGATGAACAGATACATGTTATCCAGCTCCGCCCCTGAGAGACCACAGGCAGTGACGGCCCTGCAACAACGCACATGGCCAGGGCCAGGGCCTGGCTTCTGAATGCCACTTTCCAGCAAGAGAAACCAGCTCCTTGGAGAATGGCTGATTCTAGGGCTGAGGCAGGGACAACACGACGAGCCTGGAGCGTCTGCAAGTACCCGACAAACAGCAGGACGGGGCACGTCACAGGGACACAGGGGCCAAGTGAAAGAGCTCCCGATGGCCAAAGCTGGAACACTGTGAGCAGCAAATACACAGCACAGTGCTGGACCACAACCCAAGTGTACAACACACCTCCCCAGTCCACCCTGACAGGAGGAAATGATCCATCCATCAACACGTGGGCAAGAGAGCCCCTCCTCACAGAATTCTGCACAAGGCAGCCGACCTTCCCTGTGGGAGGCGGAGCTCTACTCCCACCCTGGAGGGTGGGCTGCTCAGGGAGCGGCTGCCAGAGAAGACAGGAGGGACAGGACAGGGAGCCACTCGAGAGGAGACACCTGGGACACCACCTGACCCAGTGCCCCAGGTCGACATCCCCTCACACCATGTGACCGGAGGGCCAGCTCACCCCTGGGGTCTTCTTTCCAGGAGCCCACAAACCCAGTCTAACCACAAGGAAACATGGCACACAAACCCAAGGTGAGGGACCTCCTACAAAAGCCCTGAGCAGTCCTCCTCAAGACCGTCAAGGTCGTGAAAAACCAGGAGCGTCTGAGACACCGTCACAGCCCAGAGGGGACAAAGGAGACGTGACACGCAGCGCAGTGTGGGATCCTGGATAGGGTCCGGGGCAGAGAGAGGAGGCTGGGGAGACGCGCGAATCTGAAGTCAGGAGGGTGGGTATCAGTCAGGTAGCACCATCGTTTCTTGGTTCTGACAAGTGTACTGTGGTTACGTCAGACGTGGATATTAGAGAAAACTGGGCTATCTGCAACTTTTCTGTAAATCTAAAACTACTCCAAAATTTTTAAAATTAAGTTTAAAAATACACCATTAATAAAATGAATATGCAAGTCAAAGAATGGGAGGTAATACTCACAACATATATATCTGACAAGACTTGTATCCAGAAGATATAAAGGACTTTTACAAGTCGATAATAATAATAATAAAAAGGGCAAAGGACTTGATCAGACACTTCAGAAAATGGTACAAATGGGTGATAAGCAGATGGAAAAGCGCTTAACATCAGTAAGCTCAAAGAAATGCAAACTAAAGCCATGATGAAACACGGCTCTGCCCCTCAGGCCACCAGGGTGGTTTCACTCCCAGGTTTTCCCCAAGAGAAGTGAAAGCATGCCGCAGAAGCCATGTACAAGAACGTGCATAACCTCTTCAGTCTCACGAGCCAAACCGGAGAAACCCACCCAGGTGCCATCCCGGGCCGGCCGGGCAAGCGCTGCGGCCCGTCCCCAGCCGTGTTGACACCGAGAGTCTCAGACGGTAGCCCGACACACACAGGCTCCATCCTCACGGCTCCATCCAAGTCGGGGCCAGCACAGGCAGAGCAAGGAACAGCAGCAGGAAGCAGAGCCGGCCCGCTTCTGGGGGCAGGCCTAGAAAGGCTCACAACGCTGCCCTAATAAATCGCCAGACAGGGTGCCTTCAACAACAGACATTTGCTTCTCACAGTCTGGGGGCCAGATCAGGGTGCCAGGGGACTCCGAGTCTGGTGAGGGCCCCTTCCCAGCCTGCAGATGGCCACCTCGCTGTGTCACTCTTTTCCGGGTGCACGCAAGCGGGGAGAGCTCTCTCTCTCTCTTCTTATAAGGGCACTAATCCCATCCTGGGGTCCCACCTCACGACCTCACCTAACCCTACTCACCTCCCAAAGGCCCCACCTCCAAATACCACCACACTGGGGGTCTGGGCTTCAACATGTGGATTTTGGGGGGACAAAAACATTCAGCCCATAACACGAGGGAACCTTCGGGGACGAGAGAAATGTTGTCTGTCATGACAGGTGTGCAGGTTACACAGCTGGATGCATTTGCCAAAACTGGTCAAACCGGACCTATGCATTTCACTACAGGTGAATTATACCTTGATAACTAACTGAATAAATGCAATTCATTTCCTATTTCATAGAAAATCATATTGAAGCCAAAAAGCTAAATAATGGGGTAAAAAAGTTTCTAGAAGGTAATGAAAAATTTGGTGAGAATTTAAATTTTACTGTATGTACTTTCACAACTCTTGTTCTTTCTTAGAAAAATTGGTTTCAATGAAGAAATAATGCCTCCAGGTCACTGTGATTTTAAACAAGTGAAGCATCAAGGTAGCTGGGTGGAATTATCTTGGTCAGTCAACAGGGGTTAGGTGCTGGCAGGGCAAACAGGCTCTCCAACAGGAAGCCTGGCTGTGACCACTGGCCAGGGCTAGGTGGACCACCACCAAATACTCCAACTCCACTCTTCATCACCTTCTGCTTCACACACGCTGATCTTCCTGTTTCTCCCACAGGAGGGCACACTGGACCCCCATCCCTCAGTGCAGGTACTGCTGGTCACCTCCTTAGCAAGTAAAGAGAGCCAACGTGAATGCGAACCTATCTATCTATCTATCTATCTATCTATCTATCTATCTATCTATCTATCTATCTATCTTTTTGTGAGGAAGATCAGCCCTGAGCTAACATCCATGCCAATCCTCCTTTTTTTTTTTTTGCTGAGGAAGACGGTCTCTGAGCTAACATCTATTGCCAGTCCTACTCGTTTTTCTCCCCAAAGCCCCAGTAGATAGTTGTATGTCATAGTTGCACATCCTTCTAGTTGCTGTATGTGGGACGCCGCCTCAGCATGGCCCCACCAGCGGTGCGTCAGTGCGCGCCCTGGATCCCACCCTGGGGCGCCCAGTAGCTGAGCACACACACTTAACCGCTAAGCCATGGGCCGGCCCCAATGTGAACCTATTAACATGCTTCTCGAACTAAAAGTCCCATCTCGTGCTGGGACAGAGGATCAACGCTGTGAGTGGTTTGACTGCAAGCACAGGAAACATTCCAGTCTGTTGACATGTCCAGCACTCGCTGCCCACCGTTTTGCGGACTCAGCACCCCTGACAGTGGTGTGGACCCTGGAGCCTACCTGTGGGGATCTGCGTGCTGGGAAACCACTCGAAGGCTTCCTTCGCCTTGGGGATGGGAATTCTCAGGGCTATGATGACTGGAGGTCCTTCTTCAAAAGAATTACCAGCTTACCTTGGAGAGCAAGGGCGATGCAACCGGGGCTGGGAGGTGCCTCTGGGGCCGATGCTGCCCGTGGACCAGCCGGCTCAGGGATCCCACCAAGACATCCGCGCGCTCCGCCCTCCGGAGGAATACGCGGAGCGGGGGTGTGCATGTGCCAGGAAAAGAGACTTTCTGGATACCCCAGATTTTATTTCTTTCCACGAGCTTCTGAAAACGTGGCCACTGACATCCTGGCTACACACAGACCACCCTGCGGTGGCTCTCAGCGCGGTGGGCCCGGGATGACCCAGGCGACCGACCACCCCGGTGGGCCTCCAGGGCTTCCCCAGGCTAAAACCCCGAGAAAGACCCAGGCCCAGGTCTCCCTCTCGCGCGCAGCAGTGACACTCGGAAAACGCGAAACAAAGGGCCGGGCGATCCGCCCCCTTGGAATCCAGCAGGACGCGGCGGCCGGAACTCGCACAACGGCTTTTGGAGCAGAAGCTGCCCGCGCCCCAGCGTTCTTCCTAGAAACGCGTACGACGGAGTCCACGCCGCTCGCTCTCGCCGACGGAGGAGCGCGTGGGTCACGCTGTCGCGGCGGCCGCGCGGGCGTCCCGAGAAGACCGCGCCGCGACTGAGCCCCGACTGCCTGGGCGACAACGACGGGGACAAACCCAGGCCACCGGCCCGCGGGGAGGCGGTCAGCGCGGCTCAGGACCCGGCGGCCTCGCGGCGAGCAGCCTCCGAGGGCGTCGGGCTCGGGGTCCCGGCTCCGGTTTCGGGGGCTGCGAGCTCAGGACGCCGGGGGTGGGGTGGGGTGGCGCAGGCCCATGCCGAGGAGGGGCCGGGTCCCCGCCGACCCATGTCCCGCCTCTGCTCCCCGCCCCGCGCCGCCGCCGCCCTGACCGCCCGCCCCCGGCCCCTCACTCACCCGGGCGTCCTCCAGGTTCCTCTTTCGTAGCCCCCGCCCTCCAGACCGTCGCGCCGCGCCCCCTGGGACCTGTAGTCTCTCCGCCGCCCCAGCCCGGGTGCCTGGGAACGCAACTCCCAGCCCCATACTACAACTCCCGGAAATCCCCGTGAGAGCCCACCCTTGCCGGGTGGGTTCCGGCACAGGGTTCTCGCGAGGCCGAGGGAGGCGCGCGGAGCGACCTGGGAAGTGTGGTCTAGGGTGCCTCTGTCCTAGCGCTCGGCTAGGGAAGGAGGGGAAGGACTACAGTCCCCAGGATTCCCCGCGCGCCGGCCATCTTCGGCGTCGCTAGGAGACCGGAAGCCCGGCGGGGCTGGGCGGGCAGGCAGGTGGAGGTGCCCGGTGGCCGCGTTCCTGGCCGCTCGGCGTCCACCCCGGCCAGTGGGGCTGTCTGTGCGGCCTCCCCGCGCTGTCCGCTCCGGCCTCCACCGGGGAAACCCCGGGTCCCTCCGCGTGTGGGGCCCGGGCGGAGGCGATGGTGGACGCGGCCGCCCCTCGGTGTCA